>NC_064644.1:587773982-588076618 GCF_023864345.2 Schistocerca serialis cubense
GTATGTCTGGCCTTCAAAAGTGAAGAAGTTGTGGGTCAGGATGAAGCTGGCTAAGGTAATGAGGAAAGAGGTTTTAGGTAGGGTGGCAGGTGATCGGCGTGAAAGGAAGTGCTCCATCGCAGCGAGGCCCTGGACGTGCGGGATATTTGTGTATAAGGAAGTGGCATCAATGGTTACAAGGATGGTTTCTGGGGGTAACGGATTGGGTAAGGATTCCAGGCGTTGAGAAAGTGGTTGGTGTCTTTGATGAAGGATGGGAGACTGCACGTAATGGGTTGAAGGTGTTGATCTACGTAGGCAGAGATACGTTCTGTGGGGGCTTGGTAACCAGCTACAATGGGACGGCCAGGATGATTGGGTTTGTGAATTTTAGGAAGAAGGTAGAAGGTAGGGGTGCGGGGTGTCGGTGGGGTCAGGAGGTTGATGGAGTCAGGTGAAAGGTTTTGTAGGGGGCCTAAGGTTCTGAGGATCCCCTGAAGCTCTGCCTGGACATCAGGAATGGGATTGAAACTTCCTGGCAGATTAAAACTGTGTGCCCGACCGAGACTCGAACTCGGGACCTTTGCCTTTCGCGGGCAAGTGCTCTACCAACTGAGCCACCGAAGCACGACTCACGCCCGGTACTCACAGCTTTACTTCTGCCAGTACCTCGTCTCCTACCTTCCAAACTTTACAGAAGCTCTCCTGCGAACCTTGCAGAACTAGCACTCCTGAAAGAAAGGATATTGCGGAGACATGGCTTAGCCACAGCCTGGGGGATGTTTCCAGAATGAGATTTTCACTCTGCAGCGGAGTGTGCGCTGATATGAAACTTCCTGGCAGATTAAAACTGTGTGCCCGACCGAGACTCGAACTCGGGACCTTTGCCTTTCGCGGGCAAGTGCTCTACCAACTGAGCCACCGAAGCACGACTCACGCCCGGTACTCACAGCTTTACTTCTGCCAGTACCTCGTCTCCTACCTTCCAAACTTTACAGAAGCTCTCCTGCGAACGACGAGGTACTGGCAGAAGTAAAGCTGTGAGTACCGGGCGTGAGTCGTGCTTCGGTGGCTCAGTTGGTAGAGCACTTGCCCGCGAAAGGCAAAGGTCCCTAGTTCGAGTCTCGGTCGGGCACACAGTTTTAATCTGCCAGGAAGTTTCATATCAGCGCACACTCCGCTGCAGAGTGAAAATCTCATTCAGGAATGGGATTACCTTGGCAAACTTTGTATGTGGTGTTGTCTGAAAGCTGACGCAGTCCCTCAGCCACATACTCCCGACGATCAAGTACCACGGTCGTGGAACCCTTGTCCGCCGGAAGAATGATGATGGACCGGTCAGCCTTCAGATCACGGATAGCCTGGGCTTCAGCAGTGGTGATGTTGGGAGTAGGATTAAGGTTTTTTAAGAAGGATTGAGAGGCAAGGCTGGAAGTCAGAAATTCCTGGAAGGTTTGGAGAGGGTGATTTTGAGGAAGAGGTGGTGGGTCCCGCTGTGACGGAGGACGGAACTGTTCCAGGCAGGGTTCAATTTGGATAGTGTCTTGGGGAGTTGGATCATTAGGGGTAGGATTAGGATCATTTTTCTTCGTGGCAAAGTGATACTTCCAGCAGAGAGTACGAGTGTAGGACAGTAAATCTTTGACGAGGGCTGTTTGGTTGAATCTGGGAGTGGGGCTGAAGGTGAGGCCTTTGGATAGGACAGAGGTTTCAGATTGGGAGAGAGGTTTGGAGGAAAGGTTAACTACTGAGTTAGGGTGTTGTGGTGCCAGATTGTGTTGCTTGGAATTTTGAGGTTTTGGAGGGAGTGGAGCTGGAAGTGGGAGACTGAGTAGATGGGAGAGACTGGGTTTGTGTGCAATGAGAGGTGGTTGAGGTTTGCTGGAAAGGTTGTGAAGGGTGAGTGAGTTGCCTTTCCGGAGGTGGGAAACCAGGAGATTGGATAGTTTTTTTAGGTGAAGGGTGGCATGCTGCTCTAATTTGCGGTTGGCCTGGAGGAGGATGCTCTGAATAGCCGGTGTGGATGTGGGAGAGGAAAGATTGAGTACTTTTATTAAGGATAGGAGTTGACGGGTGTGTTCATTGGCTGAGTTGATGTGTAGGTGAAGGATTAGGTGGGTGAGGGCAATGGATTGTTCGGTTTGGAACTGGTATAGGGACTGATGGAAAGAAGGGTTGCAGCCAGAGATGGGAACTTTAAGTGTGAGGCCTTTGGGGGTTATGCCAAATGTCAGACAAGCCTGAGAAAATAAAATATGTGAGCGTAATCTGGCTAGGGTGAAGGCATGTTTGCGGAGGGAATGTAAATAAAACTTAATGGGGTCGTTGTGGGGGTGTTGTGAGGGTGACATGGTATTAGAAGGTGGAAAGTGTAACATGAGGTTGAAATGAAAATGAAAGATAAAAATATATGGGGAGAGATAAGGGTGAACTAGAAAATAACTGTAGATCTGGTATGAAAAAATGCGAAAATGTGTTGGTTAAGTTGATCCTGTGGTGAACTTGGGTTGGTAGACAGCGATGTGCATGAAGGTTAAGTGGTTGTGTTGCCGCTAAAACACGTTAAAGGACGGAGAAATTCGGGAAAATTTCGAAAAAACGTGTAAATGTATTAAAAGGCGTGGTGTTGTGGTGAAAGATTACGAAAATGGGGCTAACAATTGTAAATAATGACGTTAAAACCGGTGGAGAGCGGCTAAAAATGATCAGTGATGTACGAAAAACGGAAGTGGAAATAAAGTAAAAGTTATTAGAACTAGCCGAAATGGTTGTTTAATACGTGAAGGCAGCTGTTATTGAACTAGAAACGGTTAGCAGTATTGTTGAAAGCGCAAAATAAAAATTTTTTGGTTATGGTTTGGAAGTGGGTTACGTATTATAGAGTATATATAGGCGGGATAAAATTGTATTACGGTAAAAAGGGAAGGTGAATAGAAAGTGAGACTACTGGTAAACGCAGAAAGAGAAAATAAGACGACAGGAAAGATTTCGAGATGCAACAGCGACAATAACAAACGTAATTGTTGGGTTCAAATTAATGATATGGTTATAATAGAGGGAAACATTCCACGTAGGAAATATATATCTAAAAACAAAGATGATGTGACTTACCAAATGAAAGTGCTGGCAGGTCGACAGACACACAAACAAACACAAACATACACACAAAATTCAAGCTTTCGCAACAAACTGTTGCCTCATCAGGAAAGAGGGAAGGAGAGGGAAAGACGAAAGGATGTGGGTTTTAAGGGAGAGGGTAAGGAGTCATTCCAATCCCGGGAGCGGAAAGACTTACCTTAGGGGGAAAAAAGGACGGGTATACACTCGCACAAACACACATATCCATCCACACATATACAGACACAAGCAGACATATTTAAAGACAAAGAGTTTGGGCAGAGATGTCAGTCGAGGCAGAAGTGCAGAGGCAAAGATGTTGTTGAATGACAGGTGAGGTATGAGTGGCGGCAACTTGAAATTAGCGGAGATTGAGGCCTGGTGGATAACGGGAAGAGAGGATATATTGAAGAGCAAGTTCCCATCTCCGGAGTTCGGATAGGTTGGTGTTAGTGGGAAGTATCCAGATAACCCGGACGGTGTGACACTGTGCCAAGATGTGCTGGCCGTGCACCAAGGCATGTTTAGCCACAGGGTGATCCTCATTACCAACAAACACTGTCTGCCAGTGTCCATTCATGCGAATGGACAGTTTGTTGCTGGTCATTCCCACATAGAATGCGTCACAGTGTAGGCAGGTCAGTTGGTAGATCACGTGGGTGCTTTCACACGTGGCTCTGCCTTTGATCGTGTACACCTTCCGGGTTACAGGAATGGAGTAGGTGGTGGTGGGAGGGTGCATGGGACAGGTTTTACACCGGGGGCGGTTACAAGGGTAGGAGCCAGAGGGTAGGGAAGGTGGTTTGGGGATTTCATAGGGATGAACTAAGAGGTTACGAAGGTTAGGTGGACGGCGGAAAGACACTCTTGGTGGAGTGGGGAGGATTTCATGAAGGATGGATCTCATTTCTGGGCAGGATTTTAGGAAGTCGTATCCCTGCTGGAGAGCCACATTCAGAATCTGATCCAGTCCCGGAAAGTATCCTGTCACAAGTGGGGCACTTTTGTGGTTCTTCTGTGGGAGGTTCTGGGTTTGAGAGGATGAGGAAGTTGCTCTGGTTATTTGCTTCTGTACCAGGTCGGGAGGGTAGTTGCGGGATGCGAAAGCTGTTGTCAGGTTGTTGGTGTAATGCTTCAGGGATTCCGGACTGGAGCAGATTCGTTTGCCACGAAGACCTAGGCTGTAGGGAAGGGACCGTTTAATGTGGAATGGGTGGCAGCTGTCATAATGGAGGTACTGTTGCTTGTTGGTGGGTTTGATGTGGACGGACGTGTGAAGTTGGCCATTGGACAGGTGGAGGTCAACATCAAGGAAAGTGGCATGGGATTTGGAGTAGGACCAGGTGAATCTGATGGAACCAAAGGAGTTGAGGTTGGAGAGGAAATTCTGGAGTTCTTCTTCACTGTGAGTCCAGATCATGAAGATGTCATCAATAAATCTGTACCAAACTTTGGGTTGGAGGCCTGGGTAACCAAGAAGGCTTCCTCTAAGCGACCCATGAATAGGTTGGCGTACGAAGGGGCCATCTTGGTACCCATGGCTGTTCCCTTTAATTGCTCGTATGTCTGGCCTTCAAAAGTGAAGAAGTTGTGGGTCAGGATGAAGCTGGCTAAGGTAATGAGGAAAGAGGTTTTAGGTAGGGTGGCAGGTGATCGGCGTGAAAGGAAGTGCTCCATCGCAGCGAGGCCCTGGACGTGCGGGATATTTGTGTATAAGGAAGTGGCATCAATGGTTACAAGGATGGTTTCTGGGGGTAACGGATTGGGTAAGGATTCCAGGTGTTCGAGAAAGTGGTTGGTGTCTTTGATGAAGGATGGGAGACTGCACGTAATGGGTTGAAGGTGTTGAGCTACGTAGGCAGAGATACGTTCTGTGGGGGCTTGGTAACCAGCTACAATGGGACGGCCAGGATGATTGGGTTTGTGAATTTTAGGAAGAAGGTAGAAGGTAGGGGTGCGGGGTGTCGGTGGGGTCAGGAGGTTGATGGAGTCAGGTGAAAGGTTTTGTAGGGGGCCTAAGGTTCTGAGGATCCCCTGAAGCTCTGCCTGGACATCAGGAATGGGATTACCTTGGCAAACTTTGTATGTGGTGTTGTCTGAAAGCTGACGCAGTCCCTCAGCCACATACTCCCGACGATCAAGTACCACGGTCGTGGAACCCTTGTCCGCCGGAAGAATGATGATGGACCGGTCAGCCTTCAGATCACGGAT
Source organism: Schistocerca serialis cubense (assembly GCF_023864345.2). Lineage (NCBI taxonomy): Eukaryota > Metazoa > Arthropoda > Insecta > Orthoptera > Acrididae > Schistocerca > Schistocerca serialis. The sequence continues at coordinate 587,779,290 of NC_064644.1, forward strand.
AGCCTGGGCTTCAGCAGTGGTGATGTTGGGAGTAGGATTAAGGTTTTTTAAGAAGGATTGAGAGGCAAGGCTGGAAGTCAGAAATTCCTGGAAGGTTTGGATAGGGTGATTTTGAGGAAGAGGTGGTGGGTCCCACTGTGACGGAGGACGGAACTGTTCCAGGCAGGGTTCAATTTGGATAGTGTCTTGGGGAGTTGGATCATTAGGGGTAGGATTAGGATCATTTTTCTTCGTGGCAAAGTGATACTTCCAGCAGAGAGTACGAGTGTAGGACAGTAAATCTTTGACGAGGGCTGTTTGGTTGAATCTGGGAGTGGGGCTGAAGGTGAGGCCTTTGGATAGGACAGAGGTTTCAGATTGGGAGAGAGGTTTGGAGGAAAGGTTAACTACTGAGTTAGGGTGTTGTGGTGCCAGATTGTGTTGCTTGGAATTTTGAGGTTTTGGAGGGAGTGGAGCTGGAAGTGGGAGACTGAGTAGATGGGAGAGACTGGGTTTGTGTGCAATGAGAGGTGGTTGAGGTTTGCTGGAAAGGTTGTGAAGGGTGAGTGAGTTGCCTTTCCGGAGGTGGGAAACCAGGAGATTGGATAGTTTTTTTAGGTGAAGGGTGGCATGCTGCTCTAATTTGCGGTTGGCCTGGAGGAGGATGCTCTGAATAGCCGGTGTGGATGTGGGAGAGGAAAGATTGAGTACTTTTATTAAGGATAGGAGTTGACGGGTGTGTTCATTGGCTGAGTTGATGTGTAGGTGAAGGATTAGGTGGGTGAGGGCAATGGATTGTTCGGTTTGGAACTGGTATAGGGACTGATGGAAAGAAGGGTTGCAGCCAGAGATGGGAACTTTAAGTGTGAGGCCTTTGGGGGTTATGCCAAATGTCAGACAAGCCTGAGAAAATAAAATATGTGAGTGTAATCTGGCTAGGGTGAAGGCATGTTTGCGGAGGGAATGTAAATAAAACTTAATGGGGTCGTTGTGGGGGTGTTGTGAGGGTGACATGGTATTAGAAGGTGGAAAGTGTAACATGAGGTTGAAATGAAAATGAAAGATAAAAATATATGGGGAGAGATAAGGGTGAACTAGAAAATAACTGTAGATCTGGTATGAAAAAATGCGAAAATGTGTTGGTTAAGTTGATCCTGTGGTGAACTTGGGTTGGTAGACAGCGATGTGCATGAAGGTTAAGTGGTTGTGTTGCCGCTAAAACACGTTAAAGGACGGAGAAATTCGGGAAAATTTCGAAAAAACGTGTAAATGTATTAAAAGGCGTGGTGTTGTGGTGAAAGATTACGAAAATGGGGCTAACAATTGTAAATAATGACGTTAAAACCGGTGGAGAGCGGCTAAAAATGATCAGTGATGTACGAAAAACGGAAGTGGAAATAAAGTAAAAGTTATTAGAACTAGCCGAAATAGTTGTTTAATACGTGAAGGCAGCTGTTATTGAACTAGAAACGGTTAGCGGTATTGTTGAAAGCGCAAAATAAAAATTTTTTGTTTATGGTTTGGAAGTGGGTTACGTATTATAGAGTATATATAGGCGGGATAAAATTGTATTACGGTAAAAAGGGAAGGTGAATAGAAAGTGAGACTACTGGTAAACGCAGAAAGAGAAAATAAGACGACAGGAAAGATTTCGAGATGCAACAGCGACAATAACAAACGTAATTGTTGGGTTCAAATTAATGATATGGTTATAATAGAGGGAAACATTCCACGTAGGAAATATATATCTAAAAACAAAGATGATGTGACTTACCAAATGAAAGTGCTGGCAGGTCGACAGACACACAAACAAACACAAACATACACACAAAATTCAAGCTTTCGCAACAAACTGTTGCCTCATCAGGAAAGAGGGAAGGAGAGGGAAAGACGAAAGGATGTGGGTTTTAAGGGAGAGGGTAAGGAGTCATTCCAATCCCGGGAGCGGAAAGACTTACCTTAGGGGGAAAAAAGGACGGGTATACACTCGCACAAACACACATATCCATCCACACATATACAGACACAAGCAGACATATTTAAAGACAAAGAGTTTGGGCAGAGATGTCAGTCGAGGCAGAAGTGCAGAGGCAAAGATGTTGTTGAATGACAGGTGAGGTATGAGTGGCGGCAACTTGAAATTAGCGGAGATTGAGGCCTGGTGGATAACGGGAAGAGAGGATATATTGAAGAGCAAGTTCCCATCTCCGGAGTTCGGATAGGTTGGTGTTAGTGGGAAGTATCCAGATAACCCGGACGGTGTAACACTGTGCCAAGATGTGCTGGCCGTGCACCAAGGCATGTTTAGCCACAGGGTGATCCTCATTACCAACAAACACTGTCTGCCTGTGTCCATTCATGCGAATGGACAGTTTGTTGCTGGTCATTCCCACATAGAATGCGTCACAGTGTAGGCAGGTCAGTTGGTAGATCACGTGGGTGCTTTCACACGTGGCTCTGCCTTTGATCGTGTACACCTTCCGGGTTACAGGAATGGAGTAGGTGGTGGTGGGAGGGTGCATGGGACAGGTTTTACACCGGGGGCGGTTACAAGGGTAGGAGCCAGAGGGTAGGGAAGGTGGTTTGGGGATTTCATAGGGATGAACTAAGAGGTTACGAAGGTTAGGTGGACGGCGGAAAGACACTCTTGGTGGAGTGGGGAGGATTTCATGAAGGATGGATCTCATTTCTGGGCAGGATTTTAGGAAGTCGTATCCCTGCTGGAGAGCCACATTCAGAATCTGATCCAGTCCCGGAAAGTATCCTGTCACAAGTGGGGCACTTTTGTGGTTCTTCTGTGGGAGGTTCTGAGTTTGAGAGGATGAGGAAGTTGCTCTGGTTATTTGCTTCTGTACCAGGTCGGGAGGGTAGTTGCGGGATGCGAAAGCTGTTGTCAGGTTGTTGGTGTAATGCTTCAGGGATTCCGGACTGGAGCAGATTCGTTTGCCACGAAGACCTAGGCTGTAGGGAAGGGACCGTTTAATGTGGAATGGGTGGCAGCTGTCATAATGGAGGTACTGTTGCTTGTTGGTGGGTTTGATGTGGACGGACGTGTGAAGTTGGCCATTGGACAGGTGGAGGTCAACATCAAGGAAAGTGGCATGGGATTTGGAGTAGGACCAGGTGAATCTGATGGAACCAAAGGAGTTGAGGTTGGAGAGGAAATTCTGGAGTTCTTCTTCACTGTGAGTCCAGATCATGAAGATGTCATCAATAAATCTGTACCAAACTTTGGGTTGGCAGGCCTGGGTAACCAAGAAGGCTTCCTCTAAGCGACCCACGAATAGGTTGGCGTACGAAGGGGCCATCTTGGTACCCATGGCTGTTCCCTTTAATTGCTGGTATGTCTGGCCTTCAAAAGTGAAGAAGTTGTGGGTCAGGATGAAGCTGGCTAAGGTAATGAGGAAAGAGGTTTTAGGTAGGGTGGCAGGTGATCGGCGTGAAAGGAAGTGCTCCATCGCAGCGAGGCCCTGGACGTGCGGGATATTTGTGTATAAGGAAGTGGCATCAATGGTTACAAGGATGGTTTCTGGGGGTAACGGATTGGGTAAGGATTCCAGGCGTTCGAGAAAGTGGTTGGTGTCTTTGATGAAGGATGGGAGACTGCACGTAATGGGTTGAAGGTGTTGATCTACGTAGGCAGAGATACGTTCTGTGGGGGCTTGGTAACCAGCTACAATGGGACGGCCAGGATGATTGGGTTTGTGAATTTTAGGAAGAAGGTAGAAGGTAGGGGTGCGGGGTGTCGGTGGGGTCAGGAGGTTGATGGAGTCAGGTGAAAGGTTTTGTAGGGGGCCTAAGGTTCTGAGGATCCCCTGAAGCTCTGCCTGGACATCAGGAATGGGATTGAAACTTCCTGGCAGATTAAAACTGTGTGCCCGACCGAGACTCGAACTCGGGACCTTTGCCTTTCGCGGGCAAGTGCTCTACCAACTGAGCCACCGAAGCACGACTCACGCCCGGTACTCACAGCTTTACTTCTGCCAGTACCTCGTCTCCTACCTTCCAAACTTTACAGAAGCTCTCCTGCGAACCTTGCAGAACTAGCACTCCTGAAAGAAAGGATATTGCGGAGACATGGCTTAGCCACAGCCTGGGGGATGTTTCCAGAATGAGATTTTCACTCTGCAGCGGAGTGTGCGCTGATATGAAACTTCCTGGCAGATTAAAACTGTGTGCCCGACCGAGACTCGAACTCGGGACCTTTGCCTTTCGCGGGCAAGTGCTCTACCAACTGAGCCACCGAAGCACGACTCACGCCCGGTACTCACAGCTTTACTTCTGCCAGTACCTCGTCTCCTACCTTCCAAACTTTACAGAAGCTCTCCTGCGAACGACGAGGTACTGGCAGAAGTAAAGCTGTGAGTACCGGGCGTGAGTCGTGCTTCGGTGGCTCAGTTGGTAGAGCACTTGCCCGCGAAAGGCAAAGGTCCCTAGTTCGAGTCTCGGTCGGGCACACAGTTTTAATCTGCCAGGAAGTTTCATATCAGCGCACACTCCGCTGCAGAGTGAAAATCTCATTCAGGAATGGGATTACCTTGGCAAACTTTGTATGTGGTGTTGTCTGAAAGCTGACGCAGTCCCTCAGCCACATACTCCCGACGATCAAGTACCACGGTCGTGGAACCCTTGTCCGCCGGAAGAATGATGATGGACCGGTCAGCCTTCAGATCACGGATAGCCTGGGCTTCAGCAGTGGTGATGTTGGGAGTAGGATTAAGGTTTTTTAAGAAGGATTGAGAGGCAAGGCTGGAAGTCAGAAATTCCTGGAAGGTTTGGAGAGGGTGATTTTGAGGAAGAGGTGGTGGGTCCCGCTGTGACGGAGGACGGAACTGTTCCAGGCAGGGTTCAATTTGGATAGTGTCTTGGGGAGTTGGATCATTAGGGGTAGGATTAGGATCATTTTTCTTCGTGGCAAAGTGATACTTCCAGCAGAGAGTACGAGTGTAGGACAGTAAATCTTTGACGAGGGCTGTTTGGTTGAATCTGGGAGTGGGGCTGAAGGTGAGGCCTTTGGATAGGACAGAGGTTTCAGATTGGGAGAGAGGTTTGGAGGAAAGGTTAACTACTGAGTTAGGGTGTTGTGGTGCCAGATTGTGTTGCTTGGAATTTTGAGGTTTTGGAGGGAGTGGAGCTGGAAGTGGGAGACTGAGTAGATGGGAGAGACTGGGTTTGTGTGCAATGAGAGGTGGTTGAGGTTTGCTGGAAAGGTTGTGAAGGGTGAGTGAGTTGCCTTTCCGGAGGTGGGAAACCAGGAGATTGGATAGTTTTTTTAGGTGAAGGGTGGCATGCTGCTCTAATTTGCGGTTGGCCTGGAGGAGGATGCTCTGAATAGCCGGTGTGGATGTGGGAGAGGAAAGATTGAGTACTTTTATTAAGGATAGGAGTTGACGGGTGTGTTCATTGGCTGAGTTGATGTGTAGGTGAAGGATTAGGTGGGTGAGGGCAATGGATTGTTCGGTTTGGAACTGGTATAGGGACTGATGGAAAGAAGGGTTGCAGCCAGAGATGGGAACTTTAAGTGTGAGGCCTTTGGGGGTTATGCCAAATGTCAGACAAGCCTGAGAAAATAAAATATGTGAGCGTAATCTGGCTAGGGTGAAGGCATGTTTGCGGAGGGAATGTAAATAAAACTTAATGGGGTCGTTGTGGGGGTGTTGTGAGGGTGACATGGTATTAGAAGGTGGAAAGTGTAACATGAGGTTGAAATGAAAATGAAAGATAAAAATATATGGGGAGAGATAAGGGTGAACTAGAAAATAACTGTAGATCTGGTATGAAAAAATGCGAAAATGTGTTGGTTAAGTTGATCCTGTGGTGAACTTGGGTTGGTAGACAGCGATGTGCATGAAGGTTAAGTGGTTGTGTTGCCGCTAAAACACGTTAAAGGACGGAGAAATTCGGGAAAATTTCGAAAAAACGTGTAAATGTATTAAAAGGCGTGGTGTTGTGGTGAAAGATTACGAAAATGGGGCTAACAATTGTAAATAATGACGTTAAAACCGGTGGAGAGCGGCTAAAAATGATCAGTGATGTACGAAAAACGGAAGTGGAAATAAAGTAAAAGTTATTAGAACTAGCCGAAATGGTTGTTTAATACGTGAAGGCAGCTGTTATTGAACTAGAAACGGTTAGCAGTATTGTTGAAAGCGCAAAATAAAAATTTTTTGGTTATGGTTTGGAAGTGGGTTACGTATTATAGAGTATATATAGGCGGGATAAAATTGTATTACGGTAAAAAGGGAAGGTGAATAGAAAGTGAGACTACTGGTAAACGCAGAAAGAGAAAATAAGACGACAGGAAAGATTTCGAGATGCAACAGCGACAATAACAAACGTAATTGTTGGGTTCAAATTAATGATATGGTTATAATAGAGGGAAACATTCCACGTAGGAAATATATATCTAAAAACAAAGATGATGTGACTTACCAAATGAAAGTGCTGGCAGGTCGACAGACACACAAACAAACACAAACATACACACAAAATTCAAGCTTTCGCAACAAACTGTTGCCTCATCAGGAAAGAGGGAAGGAGAGGGAAAGACGAAAGGATGTGGGTTTTAAGGGAGAGGGTAAGGAGTCATTCCAATCCCGGGAGCGGAAAGACTTACCTTAGGGGGAAAAAAGGACGGGTATACACTCGCACAAACACACATATCCATCCACACATATACAGACACAAGCAGACATATTTAAAGACAAAGAGTTTGGGCAGAGATGTCAGTCGAGGCAGAAGTGCAGAGGCAAAGATGTTGTTGAATGACAGGTGAGGTATGAGTGGCGGCAACTTGAAATTAGCGGAGATTGAGGCCTGGTGGATAACGGGAAGAGAGGATATATTGAAGAGCAAGTTCCCATCTCCGGAGTTCGGATAGGTTGGTGTTAGTGGGAAGTATCCAGATAACCCGGACGGTGTAACACTGTGCCAAGATGTGCTGGCCGTGCACCAAGGCATGTTTAGCCACAGGGTGATCCTCATTACCAACAAACACTGTCTGCCTGTGTCCATTCATGCGAATGGACAGTTTGTTGCTGGTCATTCCCACATAGAATGCGTCACAGTGTAGGCAGGTCAGTTGGTAGATCACGTGGGTGCTTTCACACGTGGCTCTGCCTTTGATCGTGTACACCTTCCGGGTTACAGGACTGGAGTAGGTGGTGGTGGGAGGGTGCATGGGACAGGTTTTACACCGGGGGCGGTTACAAGGGTAGGAGCCAGAGGGTAGGGAAGGTGGTTTGGGGATTTCATAGGGATGAACTAAGAGGTTACGAAGGTTAGGTGGACGGCGGAAAGACACTCTTGGTGGAGTGGGGAGGATTTCATGAAGGATGGATCTCATTTCTGGGCAGGATTTTAGGAAGTCGTATCCCTGCTGGAGAGCCACATTCAGAATCTGATCCAGTCCCGGAAAGTATCCTGTCACAAGTGGGGCACTTTTGTGGTTCTTCTGTGGGAGGTTCTGGGTTTGAGAGGATGAGGAAGTTGCTCTGGTTATTTGCTTCTGTACCAGGTCGGGAGGGTAGTTGCGGGATGCGAAAGCTGTTGTCAGGTTGTTGGTGTAATGCTTCAGGGATTCCGGACTGGAGCAGATTCGTTTGCCACGAAGACCTAGGCTGTAGGGAAGGGACCGTTTGATGTGGAATGGGTGGCAGCTGTCGTAATGGAGGTACTGTTGCTTGTTGGTGGGTTTGATGTGGACGGACGTGTGAAGTTGGCCATTGGACAGGTGGAGGTCAACATCAAGGAAAGTGGCATGGGATTTGGAGTAGGACCAGGTGAATCTGATGGAACCAAAGGAGTTGAGGTTGGAGAGGAAATTCTGGAGTTCTTCTTCACTGTGAGTCCAGATCATGAAGATGTCATCAATAAATCTGTACCAAACTTTGGGTTGGCATTCCTGGGTAACCAAGAAGGCTTCCTCTAAGCGACCCATGAATAGGTTGGCGTACGAAGGGGCCATCCTGGTACCCATGGCTGTTCCCTTTAATTGCTGGTATGTCTGGCCTTCAAAAGTGAAGAAGTTGTGGGTCAGGATGAAGCTGGCTAAGGTAATGAGGAAAGAGGTTTTAGGTAGGGTGGCAGGTGATCGGCGTGAAAGGAAGTGCTCCATCGCAGCGAGGCCCTGGACGTGCGGGATATTTGTGTATAAGGAAGTGGCATCAATGGTTACAAGGATGGTTTCTGGGGGTAACGGATTGGGTAAGGATTCCAGGCGTTCGAGAAAGTGGTTGGTGTCTTTGATGAAGGATGGGAGACTGCACGTAATGGGTTGAAGGTGTTGATCTACGTAGGCAGAGATACGTTCTGTGGGGGCTTGGTAACCAGCTACAATGGGACGGCCAGGATGATTGGGTTTGTGAATTTTAGGAAGAAGGTAGATGGTAGGGGTGCGGGGTGTCGGTGGGGTCAGGAGGTTGATGGAGTCAGGTGAAAGGTTTTGTAGGGGGCCTAAGGTTCTGAGGATCCCCTGAAGCTCTGCCTGGACATCAGGAATGGGATTACCTTGGCAAACTTTGTATGTGGTGTTGTCTGAAAGCTGACGCAGTCCCTCAGCCACATACTCCCGACGATCAAGTACCACGGTCGTGGAACCCTTGTCCGCCGGAAGAATGATGATGGACCGGTCAGCCTTCAGATCACGGATAGCCTGGGCTTCAGCAGTGGTGATGTTGGGAGTAGGATTAAGGTTTTTTAAGAAGGATTGAGAGGCAAGGCTGGAAGTCAGAAATTCCTGGAAGGTTTGGAGAGGGTGATTTTGAGGAAGAGGTGGTGGGTCCCACTGTGACGGAGGACGGAACTGTTCCAGGCAGGGTTCAATTTGGATAGTGTCTTGGGGAGTTGGGTCATTAGGGGTAGGATTAGGATCATTTTTCTTCGTGGCAAAGTGATACTTCCAGCAGAGAGTACGAGTGTAGGACAGTAAATCTTTGACGAGGGCTGTTTGGTTGAATCTGGGAGTGGGGCTGAAGGTGAGGCCTTTGGATAGGACAGAGGTTTCAGATTGGGAGAGAGGTTTGGAGGAAAGGTTAACTACTGAGTTAGGGTGTTGTGGTGCCAGATTGTGTTGCTTGGAATTTTGAGGTTTTGGAGGGAGTGGAGCTGGAAGTGGGAGACTGAGTAGATGGGAGAGACTGGGTTTGTGTGCAATGAGAGGTGGTTGAGGTTTGCTGGAAAGGTTGTGAAGGGTGAGTGAGTTGCCTTTCCGGAGGTGGGAAACCAGGAGATTGGATAGTTTTTTTAGGTGAAGGGTGGCATGCTGCTCTAATTTGCGGTTGGCCTGGAGGAGGATGCTCTGAATAGCCGGTGTGGATGTGGGAGAGGAAAGATTGAGTACTTTTATTAAGGATAGGAGTTGACGGGTGTGTTCATTGGCTGAGTTGATGTGTAGGTGAAGGATTAGGTGGGTGAGGGCAATGGATTGTTCGGTTTGGAACTGGTATAGGGACTGATGGAAAGAAGGGTTGCAGCCAGAGATGGGAACTTTAAGTGTGAGGCCTTTGGGGGTTATGCCAAATGTCAGACAAGCCTGAGAAAATAAAATATGTGAGCGTAATCTGGCTAGGGTGAAGGCATGTTTGCGGAGGGAATGTAAATAAAACTTAATGGGGTCGTTGTGGGGGTGTTGTGAGGGTGACATGGTATTAGAAGGTGGAAAGTGTAACATGAGGTTGAAATGAAAATGAAAGATAAAAATATATGGGGAGAGATAAGGGTGAACTAGAAAATAACTGTAGATCTGGTATGAAAAAATGCGAAAATGTGTTGGTTAAGTTGATCCTGTGGTGAACTTGGGTTGGTAGACAGCGATGTGCATGAAGGTTAAGTGGTTGTGTTGCCGCTAAAACACGTTAAAGGACGGAGAAATTCGGGAAAATTTCGAAAAAACGTGTAAATGTATTAAAAGGCGTGGTGTTGTGGTGAAAGATTACGAAAATGGGGCTAACATTTGTAAATAATGACGTTAAAACCGGTGGAGAGCGGCTAAAAATGATCAGTGATGTACGAAAAACGGAAGTGGAAATAAAGTAAAAGTTATTAGAACTAGCCGAAATAGTTGTTTAATACGTGAAGGCAGCTGTTATTGAACTAGAAACGGTTAGCGGTATTGTTGAAAGCGCAAAATAAAAATTTTTTGGTTATGGTTTGGAAGTGGGTTACGTATTATAGAGTATATATAGGCGGGATAAAATTGTATTACGGTAAAAAGGGAAGGTGAATAGAAAGTGAGACTACTGGTAAACGCAGAAAGAGAAAATAAGACGACAGGAAAGATTTCGAGATGCAACAGCGACAATAACATACGTAATTGTTGGGTTCAAATTAATGATATGGTTATAATAGAGGGAAACATTCCACGTAGGAAATATATATCTAAAAACAAAGATGATGTGACTTACCAAATGAAAGTGCTGGCAGGTCGACAGACACACAAACAAACACAAACATACACACAAAATTCAAGCTTTCGCAACAAACTGTTGCCTCATCAGGAAAGAGGGAAGGAGAGGGAAAGACGAAAGGATGTGGGTTTTAAGGGAGAGGGTAAGGAGTCATTCCAATCCCGGGAGCGGAAAGACTTACCTTAGGGGGAAAAAAGGACGGGTATACACTCGCACAAACACACATATCCATCCACACATATACAGACACAAGCAGACATATTTAAAGACAAAGAGTTTGGGCAGAGATGTCAATCGAGGCAGAAGTGCAGAGGCAAAGATGTTGTTGAATGACAGGTGAGGTATGAGTGGCGGCAACTTGAAATTAGCGGAGATTGAGGCCTGGTGGATAACGGGAAGAGAGGATATATTGAAGAGCAAGTTCCCATCTCCGGAGTTCGGATAGGTTGGTGTTAGTGGGAAGTATCCAGATAACCTGGACGGTGTAACACTGTGCCAAGATGTGCTGGCCGTGCACCAAGGCATGTTTAGCCACAGGGTGATCCTCATTACCAACAAACACTGTCTGCCTGTGTCCATTCATGCGAATGGACAGTTTGTTGCTGGTCATTCCCACATAGAATGCGTCACAGTGTAGGCAGGTCAGTTGGTAGATCACGTGGGTGCTTTCACACGTGGCTCTGCCTTTGATCGTGTACACCTTCCGGGTTACAGGACTGGAGTAGGTGGTGGTGGGAGGGTGCATGGGACAGGTTTTACACCGGGGGCGGTTACAAGGGTAGGAGCCAGAGGGTAGGGAAGGTGGTTTGGGGATTTCATAGGGATGAACTAAGAGGTTACGAAGGTTAGGTGGACGGCGGAAAGACACTCTTGGTGGAGTGGGGAGGATTTCATGAAGGATGGATCTCATTTCTGGGCAGGATTTTAGGAAGTCGTATCCCTGCTGGAGAGCCACATTCAGAATCTGATCCAGTCCCGGAAAGTATCCTGTCACAAGTGGGGCACTTTTGTGGTTCTTCTGTGGGAGGTTCTGGGTTTGAGAGGATGAGGAAGTTGCTCTGGTTATTTGCTTCTGTACCAGGTCGGGAGGGTAGTTGCGGGATGCGAAAGCTGTTGTCAGGTTGTTGGTGTAATGCTTCAGGGATTCCGGACTGGAGCAGATTCGTTTGCCACGAAGACCTAGGCTGTAGGGAAGGGACCGTTTGATGTGGAATGGGTGGCAGCTGTCGTAATGGAGGTACTGTTGCTTGTTGGTGGGTTTGATGTGGACGGACGTGTGAAGTTGGCCATTGGACAGGTGGAGGTCAACATCAAGGAAAGTGGCATGGGATTTGGAGTAGGACCAGGTGAATCTGATGGAACCAAAGGAGTTGAGGTTGGAGAGGAAATTCTGGAGTTCTTCTTCACTGTGAGTCCAGATCATGAAGATGTCATCAATAAATCTGTACCAAACTTTGGGTTGGCATTCCTGGGTAACCAAGAAGGCTTCCTCTAAGCGACCCATGAATAGGTTGGCGTACGAAGGGGCCATCCTGGTACCCATGGCTGTTCCCTTTAATTGCTGGTATGTCTGGCCTTCAAAAGTGAAGAAGTTGTGGGTCAGGATGAAGCTGGCTAAGGTAATGAGGAAAGAGGTTTTAGGTAGGGTGGCAGGTGATCGGCGTGAAAGGAAGTGCTCCATCGCAGCGAGGCCCTGGACGTGCAGGATATTTGTGTATAAGGAAGTGGCATCAATGGTTACAAGGATGGTTTCTGGGGGTAACGGATTGGGTAAGGATTCCAGGCGTTCGAGAAAGTGGTTGGTGTCTTTGATGAAGGATGGGAGACTGCACATAATGGGTTGAAGGTGTTGATCTACGTAGGCAGAGATACGTTCTGTGGGGGCTTGGTAACCAGCTACAATGGGACGGCCAGGATGATTGGGTTTGTGAATTTTAGGAAGAAGGTAGAAGGTAGGGGTGCGGGGTGTCGGTGGGGTCAGGAGGTTGATGGAGTCAGGTGAAAGGTTTTGTAGGGGGCCTAAGGTTCTGAGGATCCCCTGAAGCTCTGCCTGGACATCAGGAATGGGATTACCTTGGCAAACTTTGTATGTGGTGTTGTCTGAAAGCTGACGCAGTCCCTCAGCCACATACTCCCGACGATCAAGTACCACGGTCGTGGAACCCTTGTCCGCCGGAAGAATGATGATGGACCGGTCAGCCTTCAGATCACGGATAGCCTGGGCTTCAGCAGTGGTGATGTTGGGAGTAGGATTAAGGTTTTTTAAGAAGGATTGAGAGGCAAGGCTGGAAGTCAGAAATTCCTGGAAGGTTTGGAGAGGGTGATTTTGAGGAAGAGGTGGTGGGTCCCGCTGTGACGGAGGACGGAACTGTTCCAGGTAGGGTTCAATTTGGATAGTGTCTTGGGGAGTTGGATCATTAGGGGTAGGATTAGGATCATTTTTCTTCGTGGCAAAGTGATACTTCCAGCAGAGAGTACGAGTGTAGGACAGTAAATCTTTGACGAGGGCTGTTTGGTTGAATCTGGGAGTGGTGCTGAAGGTGAGGCCTTTGGATAGGACAGAGGTTTCAGATTGGGAGAGAGGTTTGGAGGAAAGGTTAACTACTGAGTTAGGGTGTTGTGGTGCCAGATTGTGTTGCTTGGAATTTTGAGGTTTTGGAGGGAGTGGAGCTGGAAGTGGGAGACTGAGTAGATGGGAGAGACTGGGTTTGTGTGCAATGAGAGGTGGTTGAGGTTTGCTGGAAAGGTTGTGAAGGGTGAGTGAGTTGCCTTTCCGGAGGTGGGAAACCAGGAGATTGGATAGTTTTTTTAGGTGAAGGGTGGCATGCTGCTCTAATTTGCGGTTGGCCTGGAGGAGGATGCTCTGAATAGCCGGTGTGGATGTGGGAGAGGAAAGATTGAGTACTTTTATTAAGGATAGGAGTTGACGGGTGTGTTCATTGGCTGAGTTGATGTGTAGGTGAAGGATTAGGTGGGTGAGGGCAATGGATTGTTCGGTTTGGAACTGGTATAGGGACTGATGGAAAGAAGGGTTGCAGCCAGAGATGGGAACTTTAAGTGTGAGGCCTTTGGGGGTTATGCCAAATGTCAGACAAGCCTGAGAAAATAAAATATGTGAGCGTAATCTGGCTAGGGTGAAGGCATGTTTGCGGAGGGAATGTAAATAAAACTTAATGGGGTCGTTGTGGGGGTGTTGTGAGGGTGACATGGTATTAGAAGGTGGAAAGTGTAACATGAGGTTGAAATGAAAATGAAAGATAAAAATATATGGGGAGAGATAAGGGTGAACTAGAAAATAACTGTAGATCTGGTATGAAAAAATGCGAAAATGTGTTGGTTAAGTTGATCCTGTGGTGAACTTGGGTTGGTAGACAGCGATGTGCATGAAGGTTAAGTGGTTGTGTTGCCGCTAAAACACGTTAAAGGACGGAGAAATTCGGGAAAATTTCGAAAAAACGTGTAAATGTATTAAAAGGCGTGGTGTTGTGGTGAAAGATTACGAAAATGGGGCTAACAATTGTAAATAATGACGTTAAAACCGGTGGAGAGCGGCTAAAAATGATCAGTGATGTACGAAAAACGGAAGTGGAAATAAAGTAAAAGTTATTAGAACTAGCCGAAATGGTTGTTTAATACGTGAAGGCAGCTGTTATTGAACTAGAAACGGTTAGCGGTATTGTTGAAAGCGCAAAATAAAAATTTTTTGGTTATGGTTTGGAAGTGGGTTACGTATTATAGAGTATATATAGGCGGGATAAAATTGTATTACGGTAAAAAGGGAAGGTGAATAGAAAGTGAGACTACTGGTAAACGCAGAAAGAGAAAATAAGACGACAGGAAAGATTTCGAGATGCAACAGCGACAATAACATACGTAATTGTTGGGTTCAAATTAATGATATGGTTATAATAGAGGGAAACATTCCACGTAGGAAATATATATCTAAAAACAAAGATGATGTGACTTACCAAATAAAAGTGCTGGCAGGTCGACAGACACACAAACAAACACAAACATACACACAAAATTCAAGCTTTCGCAACAAACTGTTGCCTCATCAGGAAAGAGGGAAGGAGAGGGAAAGACGAAAGGATGTGGGTTTTAAGGGAGAGGGTAAGGAGTCATTCCAATCCCGGGAGCGGAAAGACTTACCTTAGGGGGAAAAAAGGACGGGTATACACTCGCACAAACACACATATCCATCCACACATATACAGACACAAGCAGACACATTTAAAGACAAAGAGTTTGGGCAGAGATGTCAATCGAGGCAGAAGTGCAGAGGCAAAGATGTTGTTGAATGACAGGTGAGGTATGAGTGGCGGCAACTTGAAATTAGCGGAGATTGAGGCCTGGTGGATAACGGGAAGAGAGGATATATTGAAGAGCAAGTTCCCATCTCCGGAGTTCGGATAGGTTGGTGTTAGTGGGAAGTATCCAGATAACCCGGACGGTGTAACACTGTGCCAAGATGTGCTGGCCGTGCACCAAGGCATGTTTAGCCACAGGGTGATCCTCATTACCAACAAACACTGTCTGCCTGTGTCCATTCATGCGAATGGACAGTTTGTTGCTGGTCATTCCCACATAGAATGCGTCACAGTGTAGGCAGGTCAGTTGGTAGATCACGTGGGTGCTTTCACACGTGGCTCTGCCTTTGATCGTGTACACCTTCCGGGTTACAGGACTGGAGTAGGTGGTGGTGGGAGGGTGCATGGGACAGGTTTTACACCGGGGGCGGTTACAAGGGTAGGAGCCAGAGGGTAGGGAAGGTGGTTTGGGGATTTCATAGGGATGAACTAAGAGGTTACGAAGGTTAGGTGGACGGCGGAAAGACACTCTTGGTGGAGTGGGGAGGATTTCATGAAGGATGGATCTCATTTCTGGGCAGGATTTTAGGAAGTCGTATCCCTGCTGGAGAGCCACATTCAGAATCTGATCCAGTCCCGGAAAGTATCCTGTCACAAGTGGGGCACTTTTGTGGTTCTTCTGTGGGAGGTTCTGGGTTTGAGAGGATGAGGAAGTTGCTCTGGTTATTTGCTTCTGTACCAGGTCAGGAGGGTAGTTGCGGGATGCGAAAGCTGTTGTCAGGTTGTTGGTGTAATGCTTCAGGGATTCTGGACTGGAGCAGATTCGTTTGCCACGAAGACCTAGGCTGTAGGGAAGGGACCGTTTGATGTGGAATGGGTGGCAGCTGTCGTAATGGAGGTACTGTTGCTTGTTGGTGGGTTTGATGTGGACGGACGTGTGAAGTTGGCCATTGGACAGGTGGAGGTCAACATCAAGGAAAGTGGCATGGGATTTGGAGTAGGACCAGGTGAATCTGATGGAACCAAAGGAGTTGAGGTTGGAGAGGAAATTCTGGAGTTCTTCTTCACTGTGAGTCCAGATCATGAAGATGTCATCAATAAATCTGTACCAAACTTTGGGTTGGCATTCCTGGGTAACCAAGAAGGCTTCCTCTAAGCGACCCATGAATAGGTTGGCGTACGAAGGGGCCATCCTGGTACCCATGGCTGTTCCCTTTAATTGCTGGTATGTCTGGCCTTCAAAAGTGAAGAAGTTGTGGGTCAGGATGAAGCTGGCTAAGGTAATGAGGAAAGAGGTTTTAGGTAGGGTGGCAGGTGATCGGCGTGAAAGGAAGTGCTCCATCGCAGCGAGGCCCTGGACGTGCGGGATATTTGTGTATAAGGAAGTGGCATCAATGGTTACAAGGATGGTTTCTGGGGGTAACGGATTGGGTAAGGATTCCAGGCGTTCGAGAAAGTGGTTGGTGTCTTTGATGAAGGATGGGAGACTGCACGTAATGGGTTGAAGGTGTTGATCTACGTAGGCAGAGATACGTTCTGTGGGGGCTTGGTAACCAGCTACAATGGGACGGCCAGGATGATTGGGTTTGTGAATTTTAGGAAGAAGGTAGAAGGTAGGGGTGCGGGGTGTCGGTGGGGTCAGGAGGTTGATGGAGTCAGGTGAAAGGTTTTGTAGGGGGCCTAAGGTTCTGAGGATCCCCTGAAGCTCTGCCTGGACATCAGGAATGGGATTACCTTGGCAAACTTTGTATGTGGTGTTGTCTGAAAGCTGACGCAGTCCCTCAGCCACATACTCCCGACGATCAAGTACCACGGTCGTGGAACCCTTGTCCGCCGGAAGAATGATGATGGACCGGTCAGCCTTCAGATCACGGATAGCCTGGGCTTCAGCAGTGGTGATGTTGGGAGTAGGATTAAGGTTTTTTAAGAAGGATTGAGAGGCAAGGCTGGAAGTCAGAAATTCCTGGAAGGTTTGGATAGGGTGATTTTGAGGAAGAGGTGGTGGGTCCCACTGTGACGGAGGACGGAACTGTTCCAGGCAGGGTTCAATTTGGATAGTGTCTTGGGGAGTTGGGTCATTAGGGGTAGGATTAGGATCATTTTTCTTCGTGGCAAAGTGATACTTCCAGCAGAGAGTACGAGTGTAGGACAGTAAATCTTTGACGAGGGCTGTTTGGTTGAATCTGGGAGTGGGGCTGAAGGTGAGGCCTTTGGATAGGACAGAGGTTTCAGATTGGGAGAGAGGTTTGGAGGAAAGGTTAACTACTGAGTTAGGGTGTTGTGGTGCCAGATTGTGTTGCTTGGAATTTTGAGGTTTTGGAGGGAGTGGAGCTGGAAGTGGGAGACTGAGTAGATGGGAGAGACTGGGTTTGTGTGCAATGAGAGGTGGTTGAGGTTTGCTGGAAAGGTTGTGAAGGGTGAGTGAGTTGCCTTTCCGGAGGTGGGAAACCAGGAGATTGGATAGTTTTTTTAGGTGAAGGGTGGCATGCTGCTCTAATTTGCGGTTGGCCTGGAGGAGGATGCTCTGAATAGCCGGTGTGGATGTGGGAGAGGAAAGATTGAGTACTTTTATTAAGGATAGGAGTTGACGGGTGTGTTCATTGGCTGAGTTGATGTGTAGGTGAAGGATTAGGTGGGTGAGGGCAATGGATTGTTCGGTTTGGAACTGGTATAGGGACTGATGGAAAGAAGGGTTGCAGCCAGAGATGGGAACTTTAAGTGTGAGGCCTTTGGGGGTTATGCCAAATGTCAGACAAGCCTGAGAAAATAAAATATGTGAGCGTAATCTGGCTAGGGTGAAGGCATGTTTGCGGAGGGAATGTAAATAAAACTTAATGGGGTCGTTGTGGGGGTGTTGTGAGGGTGACATGGTATTAGAAGGTGGAAAGTGTAACATGAGGTTGAAATGAAAATGAAAGATAAAAATATATGGGGAGAGATAAGGGTGAACTAGAAAATAACTGTAGATCTGGTATGAAAAAATGCGAAAATGTGTTGGTTAAGTTGATCCTGTGGTGAACTTGGGTTGGTAGACAGCGATGTGCATGAAGGTTAAGTGGTTGTGTTGCCGCTAAAACACGTTAAAGGACGGAGAAATTCGGGAAAATTTCGAAAAAACGTGTAAATGTATTAAAAGGCGTGGTGTTGTGGTGAAAGATTACGAAAATGGGGCTAACAATTGTAAATAATGACGTTAAAACCGGTGGAGAGCGGCTAAAAATGATCAGTGATGTACGAAAAACGGAAGTGGAAATAAAGTAAAAGTTATTAGAACTAGCCGAAATAGTTGTTTAATACGTGAAGGCAGCTGTTATTGAACTAGAAACGGTTAGCGGTATTGTTGAAAGCGCAAAATAAAAATTTTTTGGTTATGGTTTGGAAGTGGGTTACGTATTATAGAGTATATATAGGCGGGATAAAATTGTATTACGGTAAAAAGGGAAGGTGAATAGAAAGTGAGACTACTGGTAAACGCAGAAAGAGAAAATAAGACGACAGGAAAGATTTCGAGATGCAACAGCGACAATAACAAACGTAATTGTTGGGTTCAAATTAATGATATGGTTATAATAGAGGGAAACATTCCACGTAGGAAATATATATCTAAAAACAAAGATGATGTGACTTACCAAATGAAAGTGCTGGCAGGTCGACAGACACACAAACAAACACAAACATACACACAAAATTCAAGCTTTCGCAACAAACTGTTGCCTCATCAGGAAAGAGGGAAGGAGAGGGAAAGACGAAAGGATGTGGGTTTTAAGGGAGAGGGTAAGGAGTCATTCCAATCCCGGGAGCGGAAAGACTTACCTTAGGGGGAAAAAAGGACGGGTATACACTCGCACAAACACACATATCCATCCACACATATACAGACACAAGCAGACATATTTAAAGACAAAGAGTTTGGGCAGAGATGTCAATCGAGGCAGAAGTGCAGAGGCAAAGATGTTGTTGAATGACAGGTGAGGTATGAGTGGCGGCAACTTGAAATTAGCGGAGATTGAGGCCTGGTGGATAACGGGAAGAGAGGATATATTGAAGAGCAAGTTCCCATCTCCGGAGTTCGGATAGGTTGGTGTTAGTGGGAAGTATCCAGATAACCTGGACGGTGTAACACTGTGCCAAGATGTGCTGGCCGTGCACCAAGGCATGTTTAGCCACAGGGTGATCCTCATTACCAACAAACACTGTCTGCCTGTGTCCATTCATGCGAATGGACAGTTTGTTGCTGGTCATTCCCACATAGAATGCGTCACAGTGTAGGCAGGTCAGTTGGTAGATCACGTGGGTGCTTTCACACGTGGCTCTGCCTTTGATCGTGTACACCTTCCGGGTTACAGGACTGGAGTAGGTGGTGGTGGGAGGGTGCATGGGACAGGTTTTACACCGGGGGCGGTTACAAGGGTAGGAGCCAGAGGGTAGGGAAGGTGGTTTGGGGATTTCATAGGGATGAACTAAGAGGTTACGAAGGTTAGGTGGACGGCGGAAAGACACTCTTGGTGGAGTGGGGAGGATTTCATGAAGGATGGATCTCATTTCTGGGCAGGATTTTAGGAAGTCGTATCCCTGCTGGAGAGCCACATTCAGAATCTGATCCAGTCCCGGAAAGTATCCTGTCACAAGTGGGGCACTTTTGTGGTTCTTCTGTGGGAGGTTCTGGGTTTGAGAGGATGAGGAAGTTGCTCTGGTTATTTGCTTCTGTACCAGGTCGGGAGGGTAGTTGCGGGATGCGAAAGCTGTTGTCAGGTTGTTGGTGTAATGCTTCAGGGATTCCGGACTGGAGCAGATTCGTTTGCCACGAAGACCTAGGCTGTAGGGAAGGGACCGTTTGATGTGGAATGGGTGGCAGCTGTCGTAATGGAGGTACTGTTGCTTGTTGGTGGGTTTGATGTGGACGGACGTGTGAAGTTGGCCATTGGACAGGTGGAGGTCAACATCAAGGAAAGTGGCATGGGATTTGGAGTAGGACCAGGTGAATCTGATGGAACCAAAGGAGTTGAGGTTGGAGAGGAAATTCTGGAGTTCTTCTTCACTGTGAGTCCAGATCATGAAGATGTCATCAATAAATCTGTACCAAACTTTGGGTTGGCAGGCCTGGGTAACCAAGAAGGCTTCCTCTAAGCGACCCATGAATAGGTTGGCGTACGAAGGGGCCATCCTGGTACCCATGGCTGTTCCCTTTAATTGCTGGTATGTCTGGCCTTCAAAAGTGAAGAAGTTGTGGGTCAGGATGAAGCTGGCTAAGGTAATGAGGAAAGAGGTTTTAGGTAGGGTGGCAGGTGATCGGCGTGAAAGGAAGTGCTCCATCGCAGCGAGGCCCTGGACGTACAGGATATTTGTGTATAAGGAAGTGGCATCAATGGTTACAAGGATGGTTTCTGGGGGTAACGGATTGGGTAAGGATTCCAGGCGTTCGAGAAAGTGGTTGGTGTCTTTGATGAAGGATGGGAGACTGCACATAATGGGTTGAAGGTGTTGATCTACGTAGGCAGAGATACGTTCTGTGGGGGCTTGGTAACCAGCTACAATGGGACGGCCAGGATGATTGGGTTTGTGAATTTTAGGAAGAAGGTAGAAGGTAGGGGTGCGGGGTGTCGGTGGGGTCAGGAGGTTGATGGAGTCAGGTGAAAGGTTTTGTAGGGGGCCTAAGGTTCTGAGGATCCCCTGAAGCTCTGCCTGGACATCAGGAATGGGATTACCTTGGCAAACTTTGTATGTGGTGTTGTCTGAAAGCTGACGCAGTCCCTCAGCCACATACTCCCGACGATCAAGTACCACGGTCGTGGAACCCTTGTCCGCCGGAAGAATGATGATGGACCGGTCAGCCTTCAGATCACGGATAGCCTGGGCTTCAGCAGTGGTGATGTTGGGAGTAGGATTAAGGTTTTTTAAGAAGGATTGAGAGGCAAGGCTGGAAGTCAGAAATTCCTGGAAGGTTTGGAGAGGGTGATTTTGAGGAAGAGGTGGTGGGTCCCGCTGTGACGGAGGACGGAACTGTTCCAGGTAGGGTTCAATTTGGATAGTGTCTTGGGGAGTTGGATCATTAGGGGTAGGATTAGGATCATTTTTCTTCGTGGCAAAGTGATACTTCCAGCAGAGAGTACGAGTGTAGGACAGTAAATCTTTGACGAGGGCTGTTTGGTTGAATCTGGGAGTGGGGCTGAAGGTGAGGCCTTTGGATAGGACAGAGGTTTCAGATTGGGAGAGAGGTTTGGAGGAAAGGTTAACTACTGAGTTAGGGTGTTGTGGTGTCAGATTGTGTTGCTTGGAATTTTGAGGTTTTGGAGGGAGTGGAGCTGGAAGTGGGAGACTGAGTAGATGGGAGAGACTGGGTTTGTGTGCAATGAGAGGTGGTTGAGGTTTGCTGGAAAGGTTGTGAAGGGTGAGTGAGTTGCCTTTCCGGAGGTGGGAAACCAGGAGATTGGATAGTTTTTTTAGGTGAAGGGTGGCATGCTGCTCTAATTTGCGGTTGGCCTGGAGGAGGATGCTCTGAATAGCCGGTGTGGATGTGGGAGAGGAAAGATTGAGTACTTTTATTAAGGATAGGAGTTGACGGGTGTGTTCATTGGCTGAGTTGATGTGTAGGTGAAG
The DNA here is from genome assembly GCF_023864345.2 of Schistocerca serialis cubense. Lineage (NCBI taxonomy): Eukaryota > Metazoa > Arthropoda > Insecta > Orthoptera > Acrididae > Schistocerca > Schistocerca serialis. Next base: position 587,800,582 of record NC_064644.1, read on the forward strand.
GATTAGGTGGGTGAGGGCAATGGATTGTTCGGTTTGGAACTGGTATAGGGACTGATGGAAAGAAGGGTTGCAGCCAGAGATGGGAACTTTAAGTGTGAGGCCTTTGGGGGTTATGCCAAATGTCAGACAAGCCTGAGAAAATAAAATATGTGAGCGTAATCTGGCTAGGGTGAAGGCATGTTTGCGGAGGGAATGTAAATAAAACTTAATGGGGTCGTTGTGGGGGTGTTGTGAGGGTGACATGGTATTAGAAGGTGGAAAGTGTAACATGAGGTTGAAATGAAAATGAAAGATAAAAATATATGGGGAGAGATAAGGGTGAACTAGAAAATAACTGTAGATCTGGTATGAAAAAATGCGAAAATGTGTTGGTTAAGTTGATCCTGTGGTGAACTTGGGTTGGTAGACAGCGATGTGCATGAAGGTTAAGTGGTTGTGTTGCCGCTAAAACACGTTAAAGGACGGAGAAATTCGGGAAAATTTCGAAAAAACGTGTAAATGTATTAAAAGGCGTGGTGTTGTGGTGAAAGATTACGAAAATGGGGCTAACAATTGTAAATAATGACGTTAAAACCGGTGGAGAGCGGCTAAAAATGATCAGTGATGTACGAAAAACGGAAGTGGAAATAAAGTAAAAGTTATTAGAACTAGCCGAAATAGTTGTTTAATACGTGAAGGCAGCTGTTATTGAACTAGAAACGGTTAGCGGTATTGTTGAAAGCGCAAAATAAAAATTTTTTGGTTATGGTTTGGAAGTGGGTTACGTATTATAGAGTATATATAGGCGGGATAAAATTGTATTACGGTAAAAAGGGAAGGTGAATAGAAAGTGAGACTACTGGTAAACGCAGAAAGAGAAAATAAGACGACAGGAAAGATTTCGAGATGCAACAGCGACAATAACAAACGTAATTGTTGGGTTCAAATTAATGATATGGTTATAATAGAGGGAAACATTCCACGTAGGAAATATATATCTAAAAACAAAGATGATGTGACTTACCAAATGAAAGTGCTGGCAGGTCGACAGACACACAAACAAACACAAACATACACACAAAATTCAAGCTTTCGCAACAAACTGTTGCCTCATCAGGAAAGAGGGAAGGAGAGGGAAAGACGAAAGGATGTGGGTTTTAAGGGAGAGGGTAAGGAGTCATTCCAATCCCGGGAGCGGAAAGACTTACCTTAGGGGGAAAAAAGGACGGGTATACACTCGCACAAACACACATATCCATCCACACATATACAGACACAAGCAGACATATTTAAAGACAAAGAGTTTGGGCAGAGATGTCAGTCGAGGCAGAAGTGCAGAGGCAAAGATGTTGTTGAATGACAGGTGAGGTATGAGTGGCGGCAACTTGAAATTAGCGGAGATTGAGGCCTGGTGGATAACGGGAAGAGAGGATATATTGAAGAGCAAGTTCCCATCTCCGGAGTTCGGATAGGTTGGTGTTAGTGGGAAGTATCCAGATAACCCGGACGGTGTAACACTGTGCCAAGATGTGCTGGCCGTGCACCAAGGCATGTTTAGCCACAGGGTGATCCTCATTACCAACAAACACTGTCTGCCTGTGTCCATTCATGCGAATGGACAGTTTGTTGCTGGTCATTCCCACATAGAATGCGTCACAGTGTAGGCAGGTCAGTTGGTAGATCACGTGGGTGCTTTCACACGTGGCTCTGCCTTTGATCGTGTACACCTTCCGGGTTACAGGACTGGAGTAGGTGGTGGTGGGAGGGTGCATGGGACAGGTTTTACACCGGGGGCGGTTACAAGGGTAGGAGCCAGAGGGTAGGGAAGGTGGTTTGGGGATTTCATAGGGATGAACTAAGAGGTTACGAAGGTTAGGTGGACGGCGGAAAGACACTCTTGGTGGAGTGGGGAGGATTTCATGAAGGATGGATCTCATTTCTGGGCAGGATTTTAGGAAGTCGTATCCCTGCTGGAGAGCCACATTCAGAATCTGATCCAGTCCCGGAAAGTATCCTGTCACAAGTGGGGCACTTTTGTGGTTCTTCTGTGGGAGGTTCTGGGTTTGAGAGGATGAGGAAGTTGCTCTGGGGTGCATGGGACAGGTTTTACACCGGGGGCGGTTACAAGGGTAGGAGCCAGAGGGTAGGGAAGGTGGTTTGGGGATTTCATAGGGATGAACTAAGAGGTTACGAAGGTTAGGTGGACGGCGGAAAGACACTCTTGGTGGAGTGGGGAGGATTTCATGAAGGATGGATCTCATTTCTGGGCAGGATTTTAGGAAGTCGTATCCCTGCTGGAGAGCCACATTCAGAATCTGATCCAGTCCCGGAAAGTATCCTGTCACAAGTGGGGCACTTTTGTGGTTCTTCTGTGGGAGGTTCTGGGTTTGAGAGGATGAGGAAGTTGCTCTGGTTATTTGCTTCTGTACCAGGTCGGGAGGGTAGTTGCGGGATGCGAAAGCTGTTGTCAGGTTGTTGGTGTAATGCTTCAGGGATTCCGGACTGGAGCAGATTCGTTTGCCACGAAGACCTAGGCTGTAGGGAAGGGACCGTTTGATGTAACACCACATACAAAGTTTGCCAAGGTAATCCCATTCCTGATGTCCAGGCAGAGCTTCAGGGGATCCTCAGAACCTTAGGCCCCCTACAAAACCTTTCACCTGACTCCATCAACCTCCTGACCCCACCGACACCCCGCACCCCTACCTTCTACCTTCTTCCTAAAATTCACAAACCCAATCATCCTGGCCGTCCCATTGTAGCTGGTTACCAAGCCCCCACAGAACGTATCTCTGCCTACGTAGATCAACACCTTCAACCCATTACGTGCAGTCTCCCATCCTTCATCAAAGACACCAACCACTTTCTCGAACGCCTGGAATCCTTACCCAATCCGTTACCCCCAGAAACCATCCTTGTAACCATTGATGCCACTTCCTTATACACAAATATCCCGCACGTCCAGGGCCTCGCTGCGATGGAGCACTTCCTTTCACGCCGATCACCTGCCACCCTACCTAAAACCTCTTTCCTCATTACCTTAGCCAGCTTCATCCTGACCCACAACTTCTTCACTTTTGAAGGCCAGACATACCAGCAATTAAAGGGAACAGCCATGGGTACCAGGATGGCCCCTTCGTACGCCAACCTATTCATGGGTCGCTTAGAGGAAGCCTTCTTGGTTACCCAGGCCTGCCAACCCAAAGTTTGGTACAGATTTATTGATGACATCTTCATGATCTGGACTCACAGTGAAGAAGAACTCCAGAATTTCCTCTCCAACCTCAACTCCTTTGGTTCCATCAGATTCACCTGGTCCTACTCCAAATCCCATGCCACTTTCCTTGATGTTGACCTCCACCTGTCCAATGGCCAACTTCACACGTCCGTCCACATCAAACCCACCAACAAGCAACAGTACCTCCATCACGACAGCTGCCACCCATTCCACATCAAACGGTCCCTTCCCTACAGCCTAGGTCTTCGTGGCAAACGAATCTGCTCCAGTCCGGAATCCCTGAAGCATTACACCAACAACCTGACAACAGCTTTCGCATCCCGCAACTACCCTCCCGACCTGGTACAGAAGCAAATAACCAGAGCAATTTCCTCATCCTCTCTAACCCAGAACCTCCCACAGAAGAACCACAAAAGTGCCCCACTTGTGACAGGATACTTTCCGGGACTGGATCAGATTCTGAATGTGGCTCTCCAGCAGGGATACGACTTCCTAAAATCCTGCCCAGAAATGAGATCCATCCTTCATGAAATCCTCCCCACTCCACCAAGAGTGTCTTTCCGCCGTCCACCTAACCTTCGTAACCTCTTAGTTCATCCCTATGAAATCCCCAAACCACCTTCCCTACCCTCTGGCTCCTACCCTTGTAACCGCCCCCGGTGTAAAACCTGTCCCATGCACCCTCCCACCACCACCTACTCCAGTCCTGTAACCCGGAAGGTGTACACGATCAAAGGCAGAGCCACGTGTGAAAGCACCCACGTGATCTACCAACTGACCTGCCTACACTGTGACGCATTCTATGTGGGAATGACCAGCAACAAACTGTCCATTCGCATGAATGGACACAGGCAGACAGTGTTTGTTGGTAATGAGGATCACCCTGTGGCTAAACATGCCTTGGTGCACGGCCAGCACATCTTGGCACAGTGTTACACCGTCCGGGTTATCTGGATACTTCCCACTAACACCAACCTATCCGAACTCCGGAGATGGGAACTTGCTCTTCAATATATCCTCTCTTCCCGTTATCCACCAGGCCTCAATCTCCGCTAATTTCAAGTTGCCGCCACTCATACCTCACCTGTCATTCAACAACATCTTTGCCTCTGCACTTCTGCCTCGACTGACATCTCTGCCCAAACTCTTTGTCTTTAAATATGTCTGCTTGTGTCTGTATATGTGTGGATGGATATGTGTGTTTGTGCGAGTGTATACCCGTCCTTTTTTCCCCCTAAGGTAAGTCTTTCCGCTCCCGGGATTGGAATGACTCCTTACCCTCTCCCTTAAAACCCACATCCTTTCGTCTTTCCCTCTCCTTCCCTCTTTCCTGATGAGGCAACAGTTTGTTGCGAAAGCTTGAATTTTGTGTGTATGTTTGTGTTTGTTTGTGTGTCTGTCGACCTGCCAGCACTTTCATTTGGTAAGTCACATAATCTTTGTTTTTTTTATATATATATATATATATATATATATATATATAATATGTCTGTCTGTGTCTGTATGTGTGGATGGATATGTGCATGTGTGCGAGTGTATACCTGTCCTTTTTTCCCCCTAAGGTAAGTCTTTCCGCTCCCGGGATTGGAATGACTCCTTACCCTCTCCCTTAAAACCCACTTCCTTTCGTCTTCCCCTCTCCTTCCCTCTTTCCTGATGAGGCAACAGTTTGTTGCGAAAGCTTGAATTTTGTGTGTTTGTTTGTGTGTCTATCGACCTGCCAGCGCTTTTGTTCGGTAAGTCACCTCATCTTTGTTTTTATATATATATATATATATATATATATATATATATATATATATATATATATATATAGTGTTATTACAAATGATTGAAGTGATTTCCCAGCTCTACAATAACTTTATTATTTGAGATATTTTCACAATGCTTTGCACACACATACAAAAACTCAGTTTTTTTTTGGCATTCACAAATGTTCGATATGTGCCCCTTTAGTGATTCGGCAGACATCAAGCCGATAATAAAGTTCCTCCCACACTCGGCGCAGCATGTCCCCATCAATGAGTTTGAAAGCATTGTTGATGCGAGCTTGCAGTTCTGGCATGTTTCTTGGTAGAGGAGGTTTAAACACTGAATCTTTCACATAACCCCACAGAAAGTCGGGAGAGCATGGAGGCCATGACATGAATTGCTGATCATGATCTCCACCATGACCGATCCATCAGTTTTCCAGTCTCCTGTTTAAGAAATGCCGAACATCATGATGGAAGTGTGGTGGAGCACCATCCTGTTGAAAGATGAAGTCGGCGCTGTTGGTCTCCAGTTGTGGCATGAGCCAATTTTCCAGCATGTCCAGATACTCGTGTCCTGTAACGTTTTTTTCGCAGAAGAAAAAGGGGCCGTAAACTTTAAACCGTGAGATTGCACAAAACACGTTAACTTTTGGTGAATTGTGAATTTGCTGCACGAATGCGTGAGGATTCTCTACCGCCCAGATTCACACATTGTGTCTGTTCACTTCACCGTTAAGAAAAAATGTTGGTTCATCACTGAAAACAAGTTTTGCACTGAACGCGTCCTCTTCCATGAGCTGTTGCAACCGCGCCGAAAATTCAAAGCGTTTGACTTTGTCATCGGGTGTCAGGGCTTGTAGCAGTTGTAAATGGTAAGGCTTCTGCTTTAGCCTTTTCCGTAAGATTTTCCAAACCGTCGGCTGTGGTACGTTTAGCTCTCTGCTTGCTTTATTCGTCAACTTCCGCGGGCTACGCGTGAAAGTTGCCCGCACGCGTTCAACCGTTTCTTTGCTCACTGCAGGCCGACCTGTTGATTTCCCCTTACAGAGGCATCCAGAAGCTTTAAACTGCGCATACCATCGCTGAATGGAGTTAGCAGTTGGTGGATCTTTGTTGAACTTTGTCCTGAAGTGTCGTTGCACTGTTATGACTGACTGATGTGAGTGCATTTCAAGCGCGACATACGCTTTCTCGGCTCCTGTCGCCATTTTGTCTCACTGCACTCTCGAGCACTCTGGCGGCAGAAACCTGAAGTGTAGCTTCAGCCGAACAAAACTTTATGAGTTTTTCTACGTATCTGTAGTGTGTCGTGACCATATGTCAATGAATGGAGCTACAGTGAATTTATGAAATCGCTTCAATCATTTGTAATAGCCCTGTACATATCTTTCCTTTCAATAACAGTTCTCTGTCCTCTCTTAAACAATCTTTCATTTATTGTTTCTCTACTCTTTTCTTATTTTACTTTGTTATTAATACATGAGCATTTACTCATGGTTTTAGCCAGCTTTACTAACATTTAGGAATTGTGAGGACTCTTTTTCTTTTCCCTATTTCCTTTTTTTCCACTTGTAAACTTCAGGTGCTTATGACACACAAGTAATGTATTTTCTATTCCTATCTTCTGTACTAACTTTTTCCTAGTGTGTACTATTTTCATTATTTATAACTTGGAGGAACTCTGGATGAAATGAAAGTGTGCTTTTGATACTTATTTATTTCCACATAACATAATAATGCTAGTCGCTCATAGAATTCACACTTCCACAAATAATCCCTATAAAATTTGTGACTTTTGTCATGATACTGTCCACTTCTCCTAGGATCAGCAACTATTCCTTGCTTGTGGGTTGACCTTATGAGAGCACTTCCTCTTTCCATTCTGGTAGGTACCCCCCTTAGGCCACAGATTGTCCTATCTCCACACAGGTACACCTGCCCTTTATACTTAGTGAATGCTGGGTACACACCCCTTATCCTTTCTGAGTAGGCCTTACGGTTCATTACCCTAGTATATATTTCTATGTATAGCATTATTAAGTATCTTCTGGTAAACATATAAATCTATCTTAAACTTCAAATTCATTCTTTAATACATCATTTACTCCCTAGAGTCCTCCTCCTACTTATCAACTTACATATTTTCAATAGATACTATGTCTACATATACTATTTACGTCCCACTATCTTTCAATTCATCAGAGTATTTGTTACACTGACATTTCTTAATGATCAACATGACTAATTCCTTTCCTACTTTCATTTTCTTTCTTTGCTTACGCCTCTTTCTTATTTATCCATTACTCATTATTACTTTATAGTTGTTCATTATGTAGCATTTTCATTCCATAAACTTATATGCTTTTGTCTCTCTTTGCGCACGAGTTCATTGTGCCTATTCTAATCTCTATTTAGAACTGTCACTGTTCTTTGTTTATGTGCACCTCTTCTTATGTATTTTCGATGTAGAACCGTCATGGCTTCCTGTATATGGGCACATATTTACATATGTACACACATTTCCCCCTACAACACCTGGCGGTTCTGACATCGTGACAGACTTTGTCTTATGTAATTTCATGTGTGTGTAGAAGTGTATATTTGTGTATATGCGAATGTGTGTTCATATAATCTGATTTTTCGGCCTTCTTATCTAAAGATAAGATAATACTTAGTGAATGCTGGGTACACACCCCTTATCCTTTCTGAGTAGGCCTTACGGTTCATTACCCTAGTATATATTTCTATGTATAGCATTATTAAGTATCTTCTGGTAAACATATAAATCTATTTTAAACTTCAAATTCATTCTTTAATACATCATTTACTCCCTAGAGTCCTCCTCCTACTTATCAACTTACATATTTTCAATAGATACTATGTCTACATATACTATTTACGTCCCACTATCTTTCAATTCATCAGAGTATTTGTTACACTGACATTTCTTAATGATCAACATGACTAATTCCTTTCCTACTTTCATTTTCTTTCTTTGCTTACGCCTCTTTCTTATTTATCCATTACTCATTATTACTTTATAGTTGTTCATTATGAGTTTAGGTTCCTAGTAAACACAGAAATACAGAAGGACTTCAGTAATAGAAGTTTATGAATATGAAAAGAGGGAAAAATAGACAGGTCCTCAAATGAGAAGTAAGGAAAAAAAATAGATGTGGATGCTAGGATCAAAGAAGAGAAAGAAGATATCCCCAAAGACAAGAAACCCTTCCATCCCCACTTTCCTAGGATCCCTACCCCTCAGGCGCATGAGTGAGATGCCGGAGGAGGTCTGGTGTTAAATCATCCCCTACAGAACGGGCTTGTCCCACTTTCACCGTTTGAGGTCCCTGAACGAAATCCTAGCAACCCTGTGGAAACAGCAAATGATGAAAATTCAGGTACATTTGTTTGTGAGGGTTATTTGGGGGTATGATATGTGTTTTGTGTTAGTCATGATTTATCTGTTCTTGTAAATCATGCTTTTAGCTACAATACCGACCCCTTTCAAAATTTATACAAACCCTCCCCCATCTGTATCACGTCTCATAAAAGGTATAAAATACTCTATACAAAATAGAAAATCTGTACACTACGGTATCACAGTTGTTCAGCTAGTCACATCATATATTTTCCACAAATATAATACTCTATTCAGTTTATTTCATCTAGATGTCACTTTTTTCTGTGATTCTCTTAAGTTGTTCTCTGTTTTATAGTTATATACAGTTTTCTAAGCAATAAGATTACAGGATAGTTCTAGATTTTAAAGGAATTTGCTGCAGGAAAACTATTTTGGAAGAAACACTGAAGACAACTTGGAGTCTGACGGTCATTACTCTGCCTGTTAACTCAGAATGTTAACGTCCCTGGGGGATATACAATTTTACATCCTTTACATTGTATCATTGTATTTCCCCTTCTCTAATCCAGTTGTGGAATCTACTGAAAATAACGTCTTAGGATGGATCACCGTTTGTACCCGGTACGGTCCCTCATATTTTTGGAGAAACTTATGGGTCTCTTTTTTCAGAGTCAAGCTGTGAAGATGTTGTTTTATAAGAACTAGGTCATCAACTTGGTACTGAGGTTCCACAGCATTTTCGTTATGCTTGCTTACTCTTTTTAGTGCCTTTTCAATTAAATTCTTAGAAACAATTTCCTGGTTTACTTTGTAATTGACACTAGGTTCTTCAGGCCAATTAAAACACTTAATTAGAGGTTCTCCTATAAAAGGTTTGCCTATCACATCTGAAGGTGTCAACCCAGTCAATAAATGGGGTAATTCATTTAGGATAAGTTCAAAGTCCTTAATTTTCATTGTCCACGAAGTATGTTTTTCATGGCAGTTAAGTACTACATAACTTTCCAATTTCCTTCATTACTCATTCACATGGATTTGATGACAGGTTATAATTGGATATTAACACCCGTAGAATACTTTCCCACATTAGGAATTCTCTAAATTGGTTACTTACAAATTGTGATCCATTATCTGTAAGAAACCGTTTCAGTTTACCTACGTCTAGAAAGTATTGTTGTAAACAGTGTATAACTGTCTGCGTATTTGCTCTTTTAATGGGATATAGTTTAACACATTTTGACCAGCATTCTATGATAACCAAAATATATGATACTCCTCCCTTTCCTCATGGAATTGGTCCAAAAAAATCTGCCACTGTGAAGTCATGTAATGACTTAGGAATAATAGGATTCATTTTGTATTTCACATGAGTATTATTCTGTTTTACTTTCTGGCAAGTTTCACAGGTCCCAACAAAGATGCTGTTTTATGACCTAGTTCCTTGAAATAATAAACCTTATTAATATGTTTGATTTGGAAGTGTCCATATCCTTTGTGAACATACCACACAAGTTCGTCTTCCATTATCTTTGGAATACATAAGTGCCAATGCTGTGATGTTTCACTATCTCTCCAAAACAAGTTATGATCTATAATTTTCCATTTTCATAATTGATTAGGATGTAACAAGTTCTGGATACACACAGAAAATATTTCTGTGAAATAAGAATCATGATGGATATTCCCTGTTATTCTTTGGAGTGTGATAAAGCATCAGGTACAATATTTTCAGAACCTTTTATGCACCATATCTTAATATTGTATTCCTGTTGGAAAAGCAGCCATCGCATCAACCTACTGTGTAGTAATTGACTACTCATCAGAAAGGATAAATCTTGATGATCTGTACAAATATGGATTTATGATCCCCATACTAGTGTTTGAAACTTTTGAAAATTGCCAATAAATAGTTCCTTTTCGGTATCTATGTAATTTATTTTGTGCTTATTTAGGCTATGGCTAGCAAAAGCTATGGTTCTGTTTTCTACATTACTTGGATCCCATTCTCCTTGGAAAAGTTCAGCAGCAACACCCTAATCAGATGCATCTCTCAAAAATTTAAATGGTTCGCCCATAACTGGTTGATGTAATACAGGTGACCCAACAAGCACTCTTTTAACGTTTTCAAATGCATCATTTGCACCTTGATTCCAAGTCCACGGTACTCCTTTTCTGAATAAACTTAAAATTTTCGCATTATTTAACTCTTGCTCTTGTACGTACCGTCGATAATATCCGGCCATACCTATAAATCCTTTTAATTGTCTTACATTTCTGGGGTGCGGACATTCTTTGATAGCTTTTATGCATTCAGGGTCAGATGTAATTCCCTTTACCCCTTTAATATGACCTAATAACTTAAGTTTGTGACACACACAAAACGATTTAGACAACTTCACCGTGATACCCTTTTCTTTAAATTTTTTCAGAGTCTTGCACAAAGTTAGACAATGGTCCTCCCAAGTAGCTGATATTATTAAGATATCATCTATTTATATTATTACATCCTTCAATAAGTCTCTCCCTATTGCTTCATCTAATGCACGTATGAATACAAACACAGAGATATTAAGTCTGAATGGCAATACATTGAAATGATAAAAGTTTCCATCAAACAAAAAGGCTGTATACTTTTTGTATTCTGGATGTATTTTTATCTGCCAGTATCCTGTGGTCAAGTCGATTGTACTAAAGAATCTCGCCTTTTCAAACTTGGATAACAATTCGTCAATATTAATCGGTCGATCTCTCTCCATTACACTGGAACTTTGTTCTATAATATTATTATCAATCATTTTGTTAATCTCATCCCGAACTGCTTCCTTCAAACACAGTGGTATTGGAGGCAGTCAGCAAAAGAATGGAGTGTCATTTTTGATTTTGAACTTTCAGATATAGTTTCTGATGTTACCTGGACAATCGGAAAACACCACTTCATACTCCTTTAAAAGTTTATACAAATCCCACCTTTGTTGATAGGTTAAGATTGGGGATTCATTAACTTTGTCTTAGATATCAGTTCAATGTGTTACTTGTGTAGTAACACGGTTCACATTTTCCGTCGCACTTCACATAGCGTAGACCGGGAACTGTCTCCTAGGCATGCCCGATGTGAACTTGCTGGGTGCGGCCTGTGCTGCCTGAGTTGTTGTTGTTGTTGTTGTTGTTGTTGTTCCTTCGGCAGAGGTCGCGGCCGAATTCTCACGTGCCCTCTGGTGGACAGGACTCTACTTGCGGCAACTACCATCCGTGACGCGCTGTGCCGATGTGCGCCTCCAGCCATCTTTCTGGTGGCTACTGCAACTTGATCCATATTATCGATTTTTGGTGATAATTGTGCTGCAGCTGTTAACTGTAGACACTGAAACTCAGTTGTTTGTTCCTCAATGTGGCTATTTGTTGCAAATGGTGTCCACCATCCACTGTCCCCTCTACTATAACAAAGATGATGTTTTGTCAAAATTTAAGATGACTTTAAACTCTAACAACCAATCTAAACCAAACAGTACATCTCTATTAATATTCTCTACTAATAATAGCATTTGACGAAATAACATATGTCCAATACTACAGTTCACTTGAGTTTCGTATTTTACAAGTTTACTTTTTGTTCCCGTTATCCTGATTATTTATACTCCAGTCACTGGCAACAACGGTAAGTGCTGTTTGTTGTGTGTCGAGTTAAAAAATGCATTTGAATTGAGTGATACCTCACTACCCAAATCTATAAATATGTTAACCTCAGAAGTTTCCACTGTCCCTGCTATTATAGGTTGTGGGTTATTAGTAGCTAAGCTTGGTTCTTCAAGCAGCAACCATTCCTTTGTGGGTATTTTGTGTGTGAAGTTAACATACTTATCTGGAATAAGGCCTTCTAATGTATCTCCATGACCTGGACCCCGGCCCTGGATCCAAATCGCACACCGTTTTCCTCATTACTATTAATTATGGGTTGGTTACTGAAATGAGATACTACATTCCCATTCTGTGTTTTATGGTTACTCAGTACAAATTCTTGAGAAGCTGCCGGATCTACATTTGAAGGTGGATGCTTGTTTTGATAATTATCGTTACAACTTTTGTTACTGTACTGGTGTACTTTTGCTAAGTTTGCCTCATACTTTTTAAAATTATTTCCGCTATTTCTTTTATAGTTCGAACTTTCATTTTGGTGTAAAGTTTCGTTGTGGTTTTTATTTATTGCATCAAGTGTGTCAACAAAAGACAACTCTTCTATCATTTTCCAACACCTAAGCAAGATGTCTTGTCTCACATAGATTGGCAACTGTGTAATTAAAATATGTACTAATCCTTCTTCCTCTATTGGCTTAACTAAATACTTTGCTTGTGTTAAATGCCAATCAAACTATTTCCTTATAGTACCCCAAGTATTATTATAATATTTTGGGTCCCATAGATTTTATTTTAACTTTTCTTAAGCACTGGCAGACCAGTACTTCTCTTTAAATTTATTTTGAAAGTCTCCCCAAGAGGAAAAATTCTCAATATTTATTGATCCCCTTTCTAAGGCTTCCCCTAGAAAGTACCCCAAAGTAAATTTGATCTTATTGGAATCTTCCCAATTTTTTGATAAAGCTTGGTTAAATCTTTTTAAGAAATGGGTCAGATATACATCTCCATCCGGCTTAAATTTAGGGAATTGTCTGGATAACCCTGAATTAGCTCCCCATTGCAAATAAGTCACTGTTTTACTAGTTAATACAACATTAGGTGAAGTTACCCTTTATTCTACTTTCTCTTGGATAAGCTTAAATTCTCTCCGCAGTCATCCATACCCTTGCTGGTATCACTAAGTTCAGAAGAAGGAATAGGCGATACATTTCCGGTTGTCATTTTCTCGGTGACTCTCACTCTATAATTTCTCCAAATTGTTCCTCCAAACTAATTACATTTATAATATCAGAGTTAGCTATTTTCTCTTTGAAATTTCTTTCTACCGTATGAACCCATGTATTGACACCTGTAATTTGCGATTGAATGACTAGCATTAATTCGTTCTGACTATCTACACTCTCTTTCAAATTATTCAACCCCTGCCTTAAATCATTATACTTAACATTGTACATGTTTTCAAAAGATCCTAACTTTTCAGTAAATTCGGATTCTACATTATTACATTTGCTCTCAATGTTAAGTTCTAACCTTTTTGATAAATCTTGAAAAGTGTTACTCTGTTTCTGATTAAGGTCAGTAAACATATGATTTATATGAGTAGTCAAAGAATTTGTCAACTTGTTCTTTAAATCTACTTTTAAATTCTCTACTTTATTACTTATTGCGTCAAACTTAGTCTTCAAAGCATGCATACCTTCACATGATTACTAAAGTCTTTGCTTTGAGAGTTGACTTTGGCATTTAACAGATCTAAATTTGTCATTTGAATATTTAGAGTTCACTCTGAGCATTTAAAGCTTCACTCTGGGTGTTTAACTGAGAATTTACTAAGTCTAGTTCTTTACTTAGTCGCACTCTGAGCATTTAATTGAGAATTTAATGAGCTTAACTAAAGACTCTGAGCTTTGATTAAATTTATCAACTCAGCCCAGTCAGGAACTTCTTTGCTAATTTTCATGGCCATAGCTGGGTCCTGAGTTTCCCCAATCTGTTGTATATTTTCCATACTTTTATATTCCTTAGCTCTTGTAAGCATTTAAAACTAACTAGTTACACAACAAAAGTTCACTCAACAGTATCTATTACAACTTTTTACTAAATAAAAGTTCACTCAACAGTATCTTTTACAACTTTGTACTAAAGTAATCAAGTTTTGTTTCACGCTCACCCGGCGTAGAATTCGTGTTCCATAGGTGAGCGGATGTGGAGGCAGATCAGCATCAGTGAACAGCAGCTTGGCATCAGATGTATGTTGGTTTCAGCATCTGCATCCCTGCAATGTGTGTAAGAGCTGTATACTCCCCGCAATGGATCTTCTTGGTTGAAGCATTCTATGCGTACTTCTTCTTAGACAAATACATCGAAATGGTCTTCGCTGTTTTTATCATTGTGAATTTTTCAATTCTTCACTGTTTTTTTATTTAAATTTTGCTCCATTGGGTACTTGAACATACTACAATTTCTCGGAGTAATTCCCTTGTCTTATTATGTTTGGTTGCTATGGCAACATGTAACAGCTTCTTTTCTTGTTTTTGACTTACAATTCCTGTTTTCTCTGTCCTTTCACACAAGCCACCACGTTCTAACATTTCCAACTTAAATGTGAGAGTGAATCTGGGTTATTTCGGTTTATTCCCCCAAACTACCTTCCAGTTCTTTACGAAGTGACTTAATTGGAATTTACTGGATAGCTGGTTGCTGGAAACCGTCTTGACTAATGCTAGGTACAGGAATTTCTAGACTCTTTCTACTTATGAAATAAGTAGACATAAAAACTTTGCTTTTTGTCAATTAACGATGTATTTGACTTTCATACACAATAAAACTCTCACTTTCAACATAAATATATAACTTCTGGTAAGTCCCTCGTACAGTCAAACATCAGAAACAAATTAAATTACAGTTAAAAGAAAGTTGGCTTTGATACCATAATTTTTCTTAACATAAATCAGAAAATAAGCCTTGCCTATAGCAAGGTTACGTCAAGAGTTTTCAAGAGTTCTTCTTCAACTGTCTTTGTTTTAATAACATTAGTCAATGACCCAATAAGCACAGAGCTGCATATAAACTCCATGGTTTTTCCTTAGACACTCACTAAAATATTTATGGATTGCCCAACAGGTACTTGTTGGTGCCGTTCGTCCACCACGTCTACATGTTCTTCCAGCAACTGATTTAAAACTTGCACACACAAACACTCGTGTCAAGAATATCATGTGTTCAAGATGGTAGAAGGCTGAGTGGTTCTAGAATTTACACAAATTCTCAAATCACTACACATTGTTCATTAAAGGCATGAAGAATTAATAATTGTGCTGTAGTGTAGACACCATGCATTTCCAGGCATATGTCCATATGGCCTATTTTGCTCCTTATCCTTTCAGGGACTATTCTTGTAGATTTTCCCCAATGAGCAATATCACCCTGTATTCTGAGCAGCAGTGATCCCACTCCCTTGTGGTACTCCTGATATTACTGTTACATATTAGTTTTGCCCCATTAAGAATTGTGTGTATTGTTCTATGTGCCCAGAATCCCTGATTCTACTCACAAATCTGGTCTAATATTTCATAAGCTCATATTTTGTTCATTGGCATCAGTGTGAAACTGTACCAAATATCACCTGGAAGTTGAGAAACATCATGTCAGTGTGCTCACCTTTATTTAATGCATTCTGGATCTTGTGGCAAATAGAGTGAGATGAATTCACATCATCATTGTTTGAGGAATCTGTGTTGATTTCTACAGGGAAAGACCTTCGTTCTCCAGCAACATCCAGAAAATAGGTATAATTTGGCTTTGGCAGTCTTTTTGGGCTAATTTGTGGTATGTGATCATAGGAAGCAGTCTTCCATTCCCACACGTTGGCTCTCACATTTTCAGTATGCAGTTAAAGTCCAGTCCATAGCTATGCAGACTTCTCCGTTTGTCATTCTCTTGCAAGGGCATAAGATCTTCCATAATATATTTCTTTTGTTGGCTTCTAACTTTATGTTTAGACTTTCCTTTCACATTGCTGCATACTGTTCTTTGGGTGCTTGCTTGAAGTTAGTCATTAATTCTGATTCTCAATGAAGAGTTGAGTCTCACCTTTTCTGTTTGAATTGTGAGTTCCTCAATTTGTTTCATGGCTGTGCTGAGGGATCAGAAAAGACTATGAGATAATCTGCAAAAGCTAGTCAGTTGATCATCAGCTGTGTTCCTCCACCCATTCTGGTCCCATTTTTATCCCTTCATTACAGAATACTTCACACAGGTGACTTTTTGCAACGCACAGTTCAGAAGTAAAGTATCCCTGTCTCCTTGCTTATTGCCTGCCATATCTCAGAGTTGCCTGAAATCTCTCCTGTGAATTTCACTTTGGACTTCATATCAGTGAAGGCCTGTTGGATGTTTGCTTATACTGTTATCTTAAGGTCGTCTTTTTCAGGATTTGCTACATTGTGTTTGTCAATAGAATCATAGGTCTACCTGGATTTTTAACACAATTGAAAATTAATTGTTATTTCATATAGTATTTCCAGCTCTGGTGCCAAAGTTAGAATTGGATTCCCCATCGATTATTATTATAGGCACAAGATGTAAGACTGACTGCCTTTGGTGCACAGTTCAAGTTCAGGATAAAACATATGTGTGATTACAATTCCTAAAATCTTTACCATGACTGATCAATTAGTACGTTACCACCCCGTTCAAACAATCAATACAGATATTAACTTTCTGTGAAATGATATGGAAATAGCATTTGTAACATAGCATAGGGTCTATACAAGGGCGATGTACTTGAGGACAATATTATGGAAATGGAAGAGGATGTAGATGAAGATAAAATGGGAGATACGATACTGCGTGAAGAGTTTGACAGAGCACTGAAAGACCTGAGTCGAAACAAGGCCCCCGGAGTAGACAATATTCCATTGGAACTACTGACGGCCGTGGGAGAGCCAGTCCTGACAAAACTCTACCATCTGGTGAGCAAGATGTATGAAACAGGCGAAATACCCTCAGACTTCAAGAAGAATATAATAATTCCAATCCCAAAGAAAGCAGGTGTTGACAGATGTGAAAATTACCGAACTATCAGCTTAATAAGTCACAGCTGCAAAATACTAACACGAATTCTTTACAGACGAATGGAAAAACTAGTAGAAGCCAACCTCGGGGAAGATCAGTTTGGATTCCGTAGAAACACTGGAACACGTGAGGCAATACTGACCTTACGACTTATCTTAGAAGAAAGATTAAGGAAAGGCAAACCTACGTTTCTAGCATTTGTAGACTTAGAGAAAGCTTTTGACAATGTTGACTGGAATACTCTCTTTCAAATTCTAAAGGTGGCAGGGGTAAAATACAGGGAGCGAAAGGCTATTTACAATTTGTACAGAAACCAGATGGCAGTTATAAGAGTCGAGGGACATGAAAGGGAAGCAGTGGTTGGGAAGGGAGTAAGACAGGGTTGTAGCCTCTCCCCGATGTTGTTCAATCTGTATATTGAGCAAGCAGTAAAGGAAACAAAAGAAAAATTCGGGGTAGGCATTAAAATTCTTGGAGAAGAAATAAAAACTTTGAGGTTCGCCGATGACATTGAAATTCTGTCAGAGACAGCAAAGGACTTGGAAGAGCAGTTGAATGGAATGGACAGTGTCTTGAAAGGAGGATATAAGATGAACATCAACAAAAGCAAAACAAGGATAATGGAATGTAGTCGAATTAAGTCGGGTGATGCTGAGGGAATTAGATTAGGAAATGAGGCACTTAAAGTAGTAAAGGAGTTTTGCTATTTGGGGAGCAAAATAACTGATGATGGTCGAAGTAGAGAGGATATAAAATGTAGGCTGGCAGTGGCAAGGAAAGCGTTTCTGAAGAAGAGAAATTTGTTAACATCCAGTATTGATTTAAGTGTCAGGAAGTCATTTCTGAAAGTATTCGTATGGAGTGTAGCCATGTATGGAAGTGAAACATGGACGATAAATAGTTTGGACAAGAAGAGAATAGAAGCTTTCGAAATGTGGTGCTACAGAAGAATGCTGAAGATTAGATGGGTAGATCACATAACTAATGAGGAGGTATTTAATAGGATTGGGGAGGAGAGAAGTTTGTGGCACAACTTGACCAGAAGAAGGGATCGGTTGGTAGGACATGTTCTGAGGCATCAAGGGATCACCAATTTAGTATTGGAGGGCAGCGTGGAGGGTAAAAATCGTAGAGGGAGACCAAGAGATGAATACACTAAGCAGATTCAGAAGGATGTAGGTTGCAGTAGGTACTGGGAGATGAAAAAGCTTGCACAGGATAGAGTAGCATGGAGAGCTGCATCAAACCAGTCCCAGGACTGAAGACCACAACAACAACATAGTTATAATATTATTCTGTTAATTCAGTAACTATGGCAATCATGAATTCTGCTGAGTTATGCTGAACACATGTGCTTTGGCACATGTGGACAGCTATTTTTATAACTATCCAACAAATTTAACTAAGGGAATCAAAAACATCTTGTTCCTGAGCTGTAGATATGAGAGAATGCGTATGAGCTTGGTAACCTGGCAGCACAAGTATGTGTTTGTAAACATGTCTGAAAACAATCTTAGTGTTTAGTCAATTGGTCATTGTAAAAAAAGATTACATATCACCTAATACTATTGATGTTTATTTATATTGTATAAAAAGTCTATCATAGAATTTGTATTACAATTTGCTACAAGGAAGGAATAAAGTGCAGAAAAGTTTTTGAAATGTGAAATATTCATTTTGATGAATCTGCTAGGGGTAAAATCAGGATTTGAATGAATGGTATAAGCATTTCAAAGACTGCTGTGAACATGCTGATATTAATGGATGCCCTGGATGCCCCGGTGTATCATCAACCAATGAAATTCTGGAAAAGTGAAATAAATGTTTTTGGCATATCATTTGGGTCAGGAAGTTGTTAAACACTATTTCACCAGCACCCTTCCTATGTATCTTACTTCACATGTATTGCCTTTCATTTGGTATATTCCTGATTTGTGATCAGGGAAGTATTTCTGAATTGAGTTGCTGGTTTGGTGCGCTATTTTTATGCCTTGTTTTTTTGAAAATTTTGGATAGTCTTTGTGTATATTTGAGGTTGTATATCATTGTGTACAGTCTTTTAATAATGAATAGGAAAATAGGAGTGCGGGTAAGCTACTACCAACAGCATAGTGAACGCATTATTGTGGCCAAGATAGACACAAAGCCCATGCCTAACACAGTAGTACAAGTTTATATGCCAACTAGCTCTGAAGATGAAGAAATTAATGAAATGTATGATGAAATAAAAAAAAAATTATTCAGGTAGTGAAGGGAGACGAAAATTTAATAGTCATGGGTGACTGGAATTCCAGAGTAGGAAAAGGGAGAGAAGGGAACATAGTGGGTGAATATGAATTGGGGGAGAGAAATGAAAGAGGAAGCCATCTGGTAGAATTTTGCACAGAGCATAACTTAATCATAGCTAACACTTGGTTCAAGAATCATAAAAGAAGGTTGTATACATGGAAGAATCCTGGAGTTACTAGAAGGTATCAGATAGATTATATAATGGTAAGACAGAGATTTAGGAACCAGGTTTTAAATTGTAAGAAATTTCCAGGGGCAGATGTGGACTCTGACCACAATCTATTGGTTATGAACTGTAGATTAAAACTGAAGAAACTGCAAAAAGGTGGGAATTTATGAAGATCGGACCTGGATAAACTGAAAGAACCAGAGGTTGTACAGAGTTTCAGGGAGAGCATAAGGGAACAATTGACAGGAATGGGGGAAAGAAATACTGTAGAAGAAGAATGAGGGATGAAGTGATGAAGGTAGCAGAGGATCAAGTAGGTATAAAGATGAGGGCTAGTAGAAATCCTTGGGTAACAGAAGAAATATTGAATTTAATTAATGAAAGGAGGAAATATAAAAATGCTGTAAGTGAAGCGGGCAAAAAGGAATACAAACGCCTCAAAAATGAGATCGACAGGAAGTGCAAAATGGCTAAGCAGGGATGGCTAGAGGACAAATGTAATGATGTAGAGGCTTATCTCACTAGGGGAAGATAGATACTGCCTACAGGAAAATTAAAGAGACCTTTGGAGAAAAGAGAGCCACTTGTATGAATATCAAGAGCTCAGATGGAAACCCAGTTTTAAGCAAAGAAGCGAAAGCAGAAAGGTGGAAGGAGTATATAAAGGGTCTATACAAGGCCGATGTACTTGAGGACAATATTATGGAAATAGAAGAGGATTTTGATGAAGATGAAATGGGAGATAGGATACTGCGTGTAGAGTTTGACAGAGCACTGAAAGACCTGAGTCGAAACAAGGTCCCGGGAGTAGACAACATTCCATTGGAACTACTGACAGCCTTGGGAGAGCCAGTCCTGACAAAACTCTACCATCTGGTGAACAAGATGTATGAGACAGTGAAATACCCTCAGACTTCAAGAAGAATATAATAATTCCAATCCCAAAGAACGCAGGTGTTGACAGATGTGAAAATTACCAAACTATCAGTTTAATAAGTCACAGCTGCAAAATACTAACGCGAATTCATTACAGACGAATGGAAAAACTAGTAGAAGCCGACCTCGGGGAAGATCAGTTTGGATTCCGCAGAAATGTTGGAACATGTGAGGCAATACTGACCCTACGACTTATCTTAGAAAATAGATTAAGGAAAGGCAAACCTACGTTTCTAGCATTTGTAGACTTAGAGAAAGCTTTTGACAATGTTGACTGGAATACTCTATTTCAAATTCTAAAGGTGGCAGGGGTAAAATACAGGGAGCGAAAGGCTATTTACAATTTGTACTGAAACCAGATGGCAGTTAGAAGAGTCGAGGGGCATGAAAGCGAAGCAGCGGTTGGGAAGGGAGTGAGACAGGGTTGTAGCCTGTCCCCGATATTATTCAATCTGTATATTGAGCAAGCAGTAAAGGAAACAAAGGAAAAATTTGGAGTAGGTATTAAAGTCCATGGAGAAGAAATAAAAACTTTGAGGTTCGCCGATGACATTGTAATTCTGTCAGAGACAGCAAAGGACTTGGAAGAGCAGTTGAACGGAAGGGACAGAGTCTGAAAGGAGGATATAAGATGAACATCAACAAAAGCAAAACAAGGGTAATGAAATGTAGTCGAATTAAGTCGGGTGATGCTGAGGGAAATGGATTAGGAAATGCTACCCAAGCACTACTCACGCCCTGTCCTCACAAATTTAGTTCTGCGAGGTTCGCAGGAGAGCTTCTGTAAAGTTTGGAAGGTAGGAGACGAGGTACTGGCAGTAGTAAAGCTGTGAGTACCGGGTGTGAGCCGTGCTTCGGTAGCTCAGTTGGTAGAGCACTTGCCCGCGAAAGGCAAAGGTCCCGAGTTCGAGTCTCGGTCGGGCACACAGTTTTAATCTGCCAGGAAGTTTCATATCAGCACACACTCTGCTGCAGAGTGAAAATCTCATTCTGGAAACATCTCCCAGGCTGTGGCTAAGCCATGTCTCCGCAATATGCTTTCTTTCAGGAGTGCTAGTTCTGCAAGGTTCGCAGGAGAGCTTCTGTAAAGTTTGGAAGGTAGGAGACGAGGTACTGGCAGAAGTAAAGCTGTGAGTACCGGGCGTGAGTCGTGCTTCGGTAGTTCAGTTGGTTGTGCACTTACCCGTGAAAGGCACAGGTCCCGAGTTCGAGTCTCGGTCGGGCACACAGTTTTAATCTGCCAGGAAGTTTCATATCAGCGCACACTCTGCTGCAGAGTGAAAATCTCATTCTGGAAACAACAACAATGTTTATTGTTTCAGCTATTGATATATTGGAATATATATTCTCTACATCAAATGACAGGAGGGTGGCCATGTCTGGAACTTTAATGTCTTTCATGTAGTGAATCAATTCTGTGGTGTTTCTTATGGTCCTGTCCTCTTGTAATTTGTAGTTTTCTGATAAGATTTTCAACATGTATCTTGCAAGTGGGTAATTTCTATAATTCTTTAAGTTTTGTCAGTGTTATGGAATCAGTGTTGTTTTGCTTTCCTCTGTATTCTTTTATCTGTGTTATTAGGTTTTTTCTCATTACTGACTAGCTCTCTTGGCAGACTAATGTTTTTCTCACTTGTTTCATTTCTGTTTTCCTTTGTGAGAATGTGTTTTGATTCAACTATGAGGCTTTCTATGTATTTTTCATCTATTTGTATACTGACATTCTGTTTCAGACCTTTTTTGAGCAGTTTTATTTCTTTGGTATGCAAAGCAGTGTTAGTGGGGTGACCAGTCTTTGATAGCAGTGATGTTTTTCATTAGACTGGGTGTAATTTGTGGCTGTGTTGGGTGTTTGTTTAAATTTTCAGTTATTCCTTTGTGAGTTTTTTCATTTTTTCTCTCACTGTGTATATACGATTTTCAGCCTTGTTAAAAAGATGGGAGGAAACAGCTCTATTGTTCAGAATACTCGTAAGATTAAGATGTACTGTATATAGATCCCTATTTAGAGCTTAATTTTTTGCATAAAGAGACTTGATTTCATAGTTCAGCCAATTTTTTTGAGCTATTTGTTCCATTTTTTTGGCACTGGTAGAACATTTTTAACCTGTAAATTAATGTATTTAGGCACAATATACACATAAAAAAATTTTTGCATCACCTCAGTTCCGAGAGTTCCGCAACCTGTACAGAAAGTTGGAATAGAGATCAACATAATCATCATTCCTACCCTTTTTATTGCTGATAAAAACCACACATTGCATGTTGTACCACCATACATTGAGACTTTCAGAGGTGGTGGTCCAGATTGCTGTAAACACCAGTACCTCTAATACCCATTAGCACATCCTCTTGCATTGATGCATGCCTGTATTCGTCGTAGCATATTATCCACGAGTTCATCAAGGCACTGTTGGTCCAGATTATCCCATTCCTCAATGGTGATTCAGCGTAGATCCCTCAGAGTGGTTGGTGGGGTCACATCATCCATAAACAGCCCTTTTCAATCTATCCCAGGTACATTTGATAGGGTTCATGTCTGGAGAACATGCTGGCCACTCTAGTCGAGCAATGTCATTATTCTAAAGGAAGTCATTCACAAGATGTGCACAATGGGGGTGCGAATTGTTGTCCATGAAGACGAGTGCCTCACCAATATGCTGCTGATATGGTAGCACTATCAGTCGGAGGATGGCATTCACTTATTGTACAGCCATTACAGCGCCTTCCACGACCACCAGCAGCATACGTCGGCCCCACACAATGCTGCTTCAAAAGAGCAGGGAACCTCCACCTTGCCGCACTTGTTGGTCAGTATGTCTAAGGTGTTCAGCCTGACCGGGTTGCCTCCAAACATGTCTCTGATGATTGTCTGGTTGAAGGCAGATGTGACACTCATCACTGAAAATAACGTGATGCCATTCCTGAGTGGTCCATTCGCCATGTTGTTGGACCTATTATGGTTGCAAAGATGCACCTCCCATGTACTCTGGGAGTGAAGTTGCACGTCGTGCAGCCTATTGCGCACAGTTTGAGTAATAACATGATGTCCTGTGGCTGCATGAAAAGCATTGTTCAACATGGTGGCGTTGCTGTCAGGGTTTCTGTGAGCCATAATCCATAGGTAGTGGTCATCCACTGCAGTAGTTGCGCTTGGGTGGCCTGAGCGAGGCATGTCATTGATAGCTCCTGTCTCTCTGTATCTGCTCCATGACTGAACAACATCACTTTGGTTCACTCCAAGACGCGTGGAAATTTCCCTTTTTGAGAGCCCTTCCTGGCACAGAGTAACATTGCGGATGCGATCAAACCATGGTATTGACTGTCTAGGCATGGTTGAACTACAGACATCATGAGCCATGTACCTCCTTCCTGGTGGAATGACTGGTTGTTGACATCTTTGGGCAGGTTTAGTGACATCTCTGAACAGTCAAAGGGATTGTGTTTGTGAGACAATATCCACAGTCAACATCTATCTTCAGGAGTTCTGGGAACTGGGACAATGCAAAACGTATTTGACCTGCAAATGGTGTTAAGCTTTATATTTTGGATAGTTTAATGCAGGTTGAGATGTATCTTTTTAAACATCATGTAGAGGCCACTTGGAAATACCTGACAAGGTGACCATCATAAGTTTGTTTGCGGGGCCATCTTCCACAGCAGCTGTTAAAATTTATTGCTGTAGGTTTTCCATCTTGAGCTGACTGCAATTTGATCTAAAAGAATTACATCAGACCGCTGTTTTCTCCCATCTTTTTAGCAAGGTTGAAAATCATACATATTCAATGATAGAAAAAAATGAAAAAAAAAACCCTCACAAAAGAAAGCTTGCAAATTTAAAAGCTAAGCAAACATCCCACACAGCCACAAATTACACCCAGTCTAATGAAAACATTACTTCTATCCAAGACTGGTCAATCTCACTGACACTGTTTGCATACAGAAGAAATAAAACTACTCAAGAAAGGTCTCAAACACATCAGCACACAGATAGACGGAAAATACATAAAAAAACCTTATAGTTGAATCAAAAAGCATTCTCACACAGGAAAACAGAAACAAAACAAGTGAGGTAAACATTGGTCTGACAATAGAGCTAGTCAGTAATGAAATCAAAAACCTAATAACACAGATAAAAGAAAACAGAGGAAACCAAAACATTATTGATTCCATAACACTGACAAAACTTAAAAAGGAACTACAGGAACACAACTCCATCATCACAAGGACACATAAAGGAAACATAGTGAGCAATACATCAGTAAGACACAAGAATTCATCACAAAAAAATAAAACTGTATAACTAAAATAAGATCCAACTAACAGCTTTTCCAAACAAAGTTGAGAAATAGTCTGAAAGACATTGAACGTAAAATAGAAAACAAATAAAAAACAAAATTGCTACAAACAAGTCCAAGAGCACCTTCCCTCTGATGCCTACCAAAGCTACACAAGAAAGATCTCCCCATCAGAGCTACTGTGAATTATAGAAATGCTCCTGCTTACCAACTTGCAAGATACATGTTGAAAATCTTACCAGAAAACTACAAATTACTAGAGGACAGGACCATAAGAAACACCACAGAATTGATTCACTACATGAAAGACATAAAATTTCCAGACACGGCCACCTTCCTGTCATTTGATCTAGAGAATATATATTCCAATATACCAATAACTGAAACAATAAACATTATAGAACAAAGGTATAAGACACACAGTACACTTCCAAATGAATACATCATAGAAACAGTCAGGCTTCTAGAGCTAATAACAGAACAGGACTATTTTCAGTTCAATAATGAATTCTATTTACATAGTGAAGGATTACTAGTGGCATCCCCATTGACTGGAACCACCACAAATTATGAACCATGTAGAACAGATTATATTTGACAAAATATTGCCATATGGGTACAACATCCTATACTGAATTAGTATATGGATGACATCTTGTGCCTGATAGATGACCCAAACAATAAAATTGACCAGTTACATACAGACATAAATTTTGTTCATGAAAAGATACATCTTACAATAGAGAAAGAGCAAAATAGACAGTTAAATTTCTTGGAAATCACCATAAGAATTTAAAACAACCAACACATATTTGACATTGACCAAAAACTGACAGCAACAGACACAGTTATATAAACACAGTATCATTAGATACAGACAATTACAAAAAAGAAATGAATCCAAAATACAAATAGCCATAAATAATCGATACAAAGAGAACTTAGTAACAAAGCTGAACGAAACAGAAAAGAACAATCACCCATCTGTCACCAACCCAAGAGCAAAATCACACACAAACAAATCAACAAAGTACAAGAAAAGAAACAACACAAAGTGTCAAAGAAACAGAAAGTAAAAGATTGTACACAGTGACATACAACCACAAATATACACACAGAATATCGAATATTTTCAAAAAACAAGGCATAAAAATAGCACACCAAACCAGCAACTCAATTCAGAAATTCTTCCCTGGTCTGTATCAAATGAAATGCAGTACACGTGAAGTAAGATACATAGGTCAAACAAGGAGGACATTTGACACCAGATACAAATAACAGTTAAGAACAAGGACATATAGGATGAATCATTCAACTTTTGCATATCATCTTACACCAACACCAACATAAAATTACAGCCAGAAATACAGATATGGAAATCATAAGGATAAACGAAACAAAAATCACCTCCCCAACTTACAAGAAAACCACATCCAAAAAACCGTAACAGAAAAGAAACAACTCTTAAATGATCAAACCAACTTGGCAAACCACACACACTTTAAATTGACTGACCACTTAATATAACATTAAATGTCCTCATATAACCACTATCATCTCCTCCCAGATTCTGTCCTATAATCACCATCAAGGCCCATGCCCCTTCCCCTCTCCCCCGTGAGAAAAAAAAAGGCAACCCACCTCCACTCCTCTCACGTCTCTACTACCTACATACAAGGCAATTTCTTTCACACACACACACACACACACACACACACACACACACACACACACACACAAAAAAAACCACTATAATCTGTCGTGTGCGTGCGTGTGTGTGTGTGTGTGTGTGTGTGTGTGTGTGTGTGTGTGTGTGTGTGTGTGGAGGGGGGAACATTAGGAAGTGTTTCATGTTTAATATTATTTTTATTTACTTGATGTATATTGTAAGGCATAGACGATTATAATCTGCATTAGGCTTGTAGATAATGAGATAGGCACATGTTTATAAAAATTGAGGTTCCTAGCAAAGTTTCCAATGACTGCAAAATGAAAGAGTAATTTTAGTGAATATGTTAATTTGATAATATCAAAATGTTGTTTTAATTCTCAGTATGTGTTCAATAAAATCTGTAATATCAGAATTATTCACATGTTGCACCTTTCTGTTTTAGAATGTCATTTATTTGGCAGAAAAAGATTGAGGTATATATGCAGGGTGGTCCATTGATTGTGACCATGCCAAATATCTCACGAAATAAGTGTCAAATGAAAAAACTACAAAGAACGAAACTTATCTAGCCTGAAGGGGGAAACCAGATGGCTCTATGGTTGGCCCGCTAGATGGCGCTGCCATAGGTCAAATGGATATCAACTGTCTTTTTTTAAATAGGAACCCCCATTTTTTATTGCATATGGGTGTAGTATGTAAAGAAATATGCTTTTTAATACCGCTTCAACCACACGCGAACTGTGTGCCGGACATCCATCACGTTGGAAGTACATCGCCATTCTGTCCTGCAGTGAAACATCTTGTAGTAACGCGAGCAGAACATTACGTAGGAAACCAGCATACATTGCACCATATAGATTGCCATCAATAAAATGACAATTATCCTTCCTCCCATAACGCCGCACCATACATTAACCCGCCAAGGTAGCTGATGTTCCACTTGTGGCAGCCATCATGGATTTTCCGTTGCACAATAGTGCATATTATGCCGGTTTACGTTACCGCTCTTGGTGAATGATGCTTCGTCGCTAAATAGAACACGTGCAAAAAATCTGTCATCAACCCATAATTTCTCTTGTGCCCAGTGGTAGAACTGTACACAACATTCAAAGTCATCGCCACGCAATTCCTGGTGCACAGAAATATGATGGGGGTGCAATCGATGTTGATGTAGCATTCCCAACACCATCATTTTGGAGATTCCCGATTCTCATGCAATTTACCTGCTACTGATGTGTGGATTAGCCGTGACAGCAGCTAAAACACCTACTTGGGCATCATCATTTGTTGCAGGTTGTGGTTGACATTTCACATGTGGCTGAACACTTCATGTTTCCTTAAATAAAGTAACTATCTGCCGAACGGTCTGGACACTTGGATGATGTCATCCAGGATACCGAGCAGCATACATAGCACACGCCCGTTGGGCATTTTGATCACAATTGCCATACGATATCGACCTTTTCTGCAATTGGTAAATGGCCCATTTTAACATGGGTAATGTATCACAAAGCAAATACTGTCTGCTGTGGAGGAATGTTACATGTTACATGATACCACGCACTTATACGTTTGTGACTATTACAGTGCCCAACTAAAACATTCATATTTCTTTACATACTACACGAATGTGTAACAAAAAATGGGGGTCCTATTTAAAAAAATGCAGTTGATATCTGTTTGACCTATGGCAGCACCATCTAGCGGACCAACCATAGCACCATCTGGTTTCCCCCTTCAAGCGAGACAAGTTTCATTCTTTTTAGTTTTTTGGTTGATGCTTATTTCATGAGATATTTGGCCTGGCCGCTATCAATGGACCACCCTATATATATCTTGACTTCATGATGAAAGTTAGATTTTCTTGAGAAAACAAATTTATTGTTACTGAGTATGCATTCTAGGTTCAAAGCTCACTCACTGCACAAGAACTGGATTCATATGGAACAGCTGGTGCAACTGTTGAAGAAGTTCTCAGTTCTATAAGAACTGTAATGGCATTTGGTGGCCAAGAAAAAGAAGTTGAGAGGTATGTAAAATTTTAGACTTTCATGGCCTTTGTCGGTTACCATAAAACATTTTGGCTTCTGATATGCTATATTCTGTTGTCTTCTGTTCTCATCTCCTGACATTGCTGATGTTTTCTTATTGGCCTGATTTGGCTATATTGTGAAATTGGATCCCTTATAGAAATAGGAAACAGTGCACTTTTATGGCTGAAATTCATTTCTTAACTAGCTCCTGGTATAAGCCAGTATAGGCAGTTTTGTCATTGACAGGCACCAACTATTGTTGGTGTTGAGAAGAAGAAGCAAACATGGATAAATGACTTTTTATAATCTATATTGTCTTAAGTTGTCCATGTTTATACTGGTAATTTGTAGAGTTTTGTAATTTTAATCATAAAAGAGAGAGATAAGAGGGTTTAAAAATCAAACTATTCATTAACATAGTAAAGTGGCTGTTATAAACTCTATTTGCAACTAAATGTTATTAAATTTTCAAACAATGGAACATCTGGGATGGAATAGCAATGAACTAGGCTAGACTGCTACACATCACATAGCGGAAGCATTGAGTGGCAGGCAAACACATTTACAATTGACACACACACACACACACACACACACACACACACACACACACACACACAAACCACCGTAATTTGTCCATTGTGTGTGTGTGTGTGTGTGTGTGTGTGTGTGTGTGTGTGTGTGTGTGGGTGGGCGCGCGCGCGCATTTGATGACATACTTAGCGCCAATTTTATTTATGTATAATCAACAAATTTTAACATACCAATGTTATAACGTCAAGTTGAACACACATATTTAAAAGACGACACAATACATGTAAGTCACAGAGCAAGTAGACAAAGTAAGACATGTGTACACGGTAACAGTCAAATCATAACTGAGTCCAAATCTAGCGGCCGCTGGCTGGCTGGCCGCTTAGGTGGCGTGGCTGCTGCATCACTGGCAGACAGCATCACATGTAGAGGACGCGTGTAACTGCGCGGCGGCACTTTGAAAGTTCGGCAAGTCACAACACTTTTACCCCCTTTGAATTTTTTGCACTGGTCTTGATGGGGTTGGCCTGTAGATTGCTAACGTCCATAGGTGTTGTTTGACTGGCCGTAAAGTCTCGAGGAGGAGGCTTCCCATACGGATGGAAGTGTCCCCGATGATAACGGATCAAGATGACAGAAGACGTAGGGCTCGAATCTGCTTGGGCCCCCTGCACCAATCTGCCCGTTGCAGCAAGTCCAGTTGTTATAACAGGAGACATTGGCGATGTGTCCGCGTCCATAGGAGAAGAAGGCGAGTGGAGTTGCTCCGACAGATGATGGTCATCCGGTTCCTGCATGGGCACGTCTCCTGCTGGCGTCCGTTCTTGTGCTGGCACCGAGATGATGGTGAGAGGGCTGCGTTGTGAGTAATGAGAGATGCCAAGATCCCGAGCATCAGGTAGAGGCGAAGGTGGTGTAGCGGCATTCGGAACAGGTGTTGCCGGCACACTAGGCCGAAGCTGGTCCAAATGATATACTGGAACACCCGTGTCCATCTGGATTTCATACAGGCGACAGCCACGGTGTCATAAGATGCGGCCAGGACTCCATTTTCGCCACCTGCCTTATCCCCATACCCATACAAGGTCGCCGGCAGTGAACCGGCCAAGCGAAGGCACCCGCGGCCATTAGGTGGAAGGCCACAGAAGATGAAGTAGTGTGCGGGGCTGTCAGCCATGTAAGAGCTCAGCCGGGCTGTGGTTGCCCATGGAGGTGAAACAGTAAGAAACCAGAAATTGGAGAAGCACATCATCAGCAGCAGCAGAAGAAGTCTGGAGTTTCCTCATCTGAGCCTTAAATGTGCGGATCAGTCATTCAGCCTCACTGTTTGACTGTGGATGGAATGGAACGGCTGTGACATGCATGACTCCGTGACGGGCACAGAAATCCGCAAATTCGGAAGAGGTAAATTGCGGACCATTATCAGTGACAAGAGTAGATGGAAGGCTTTCCAAAGAGAAAATGCGAGCTAGAGCATTGGTTGTTGCCGCAGTGGTAGGCGACATGCAACGGACAATGAAAGGAAAGTCAGAGTAGGCGTCAATAACGAGAAACCAATAAGTATCTAAAAAAGGTCCCATGAAGTCGGCATGAATGCGCTCCCAGGGCTTCTCAGGCGAAGGCCACGGTGACAAAGGTGACTTCAGGGCGGCGGCATATGACGCACAAGGGCCGCAGGCAGCGACCACGTGTGCAATTTCAGAGTCGATGCCGGGCTAGTACACATGACGGTGCACCAGAGATTTTGTGAGAGAGACACCCCAGTGCCCTTGGTGAAGGAGGCGCAAGACCAAAGCACGCAAAGACGTAGGTACCACAACAAGCGGCGAAGCATTTTCTGTGGAAAAGAGGATAACACCATCCCTAGCCGTGATGCGGTAACGCAAAGCGTAGTAGTTCCGCAACGGATCAGAAGTCTTAGCAGATGGACGATCTGGTCAACCCTTCTGAATACAGCATAAAACCCGGGAGAGGGTAGGGTCAGAACGCATAGCAGCCGCCAGCCGGTCCCCGGTCCTCGGTGATGGGGAACCCATCCACAACCCGCTGCTCGGCAACATCCAGTTGGAAACAAAAAAGTTCGTCCCTATCGAATGCCAGATCAGGACCCATGGGAAGGCGAGACTGTGCATCAGCATTTGCATGTTTAGCAGTCAGCCGGAAATGAATCTCGTAATTGAAACGAGACAAGTAAAGAGCCCAACGCTGGAGGCGTTGTGCAGGCTTGTCAGGAAGTGACGTTGATGGATGAAAGAAGGAAGCAAGTGGTTTGTGGTCCATAACAAGATGAAATTTGGATCCATAAAGAAAAACACCAAACTTATGAAGAGCATAAATAATGGCCAAAGCTTCATTTTCAATTTGAGAATATTTTCGTTGAGCATCCGTGAGCGTTTTGGAGGCATAAGGAATGGGTTGTTCAGAACCGTCAGAAAAGCGGTGCGCAAGAACTGCACCAACCCCGTATTGAGAGGCATCTGTGGCATGAACGAGATGTTGGCCAGGTCGATAAGTAGCCAGGCACAGGGTCTGTTTGAGCATAGACTTCAATTTCTGGAAAGCCGCATCGCATGGCGCGGACCAGTGAAAGGGCACATTTTTATGCAATGGCTGAGCCACTGAATCCGCAGATGGTAAAAACCTGTGATAGTATGCTATTTTCCCCAAGATGGCCTGCAGTTCCTTAACAGATGTAGGGCGAGGAAGGGCATCGATCACAGTGACAGTTTGCTGAAGTGAACGAATACCATTCCGAGAGAGTTGGAACCCCAAGTACGTGATAGATGCCCAAAAAAATAGTGATTTCTGAAGATTACACTTAAGAATGGCAGTCTGTAAGACATGAAAAAGTGTGTGGAGATTCTGAAGATGTTCTTCAGTGGTGGAGCCATGTAATTAATACACCCAGGGACAAGGAGCAATAATTGTTCC
This sequence comes from Schistocerca serialis cubense, assembly GCF_023864345.2. NCBI lineage: Eukaryota > Metazoa > Arthropoda > Insecta > Orthoptera > Acrididae > Schistocerca > Schistocerca serialis. The sequence goes on from NC_064644.1 coordinate 587,832,488, forward strand.
AAGAATCACTGAAAGAGAGCTGGGGTGCTGGCAACCCCGAATGGCAATCGTTGGTATCGATAGAGGCCGAAAGGCATGTTAAGGACCAGAAACTGCCGGGAAGAAGCGTCGAGAGGAAGTTGATGATAAGCTTCTGACAGGTCAATTTTAGAAAAATACTGGCCTCCAGCAAGTTTAGTAAACAATTCTTCAGGTCGGGGCATAGGGTAAGTGTTGATGATGCATTGAGCTTTTACAGTGGCTTTAAAATCACCACAGAGACGAATATCACCATTGGGCTTAGCAACGACAACAACAAGAGATGACCACTCACTAGAAGTGACAGGAAGCAAGACCCCTGAAGCAGTGAGACGATCCAGCTCCCGTTTGACCCGATCACGAAGGGCCACAGGAATGGGCCGAGCCCGAAAAAACTTAGGTCGAGCAGTGGGTTTGAACGTGATATGAGCTTCAAAGTCATTTGCACGACCTAACCTAGGAGAAAAAAGGGACAAAAATGTCATCAACAAGGAATCCAAGTGAGCATAAGGAATAGCATCAGAGATGATATTGACAGAGTCATCTATGGAGAACCCAAAAACACGAAAGGCTTCCAAACCAAAAAGATTCTCCATGTTACTATGGTCGACCACAAATATGGGAACAGTCGAACGACAGATTTGTAAGATACCTCAGCATCAAATTGTCCCAAGAGAGAAATCTTCTGCTTATTGTACATCCATAATTGCCTAGTGAAAGGTGATAGGGTTGGAGAACCCAACTGAAGATGCGTCTGAGAATTGTTGATAGTGGTAGCAGAACCAGTATCCACCTGCATGCGAACATCTTGACCAAGTATTTGGACAGTGAGGAATAACTACCCTGAAAGGGAAGAAGTAAAATTGACAGACAACACAGAATCAGAATCAGCGTCATGTTCATTAACATCATGTATGTGGTCGGATTTGCAAACGGGTGACACATGACCCTTCTTTTTGCAGTTGTGACACACGGCCCAACATTGGGGACAATCCTCCCGTGAATGTTTCACAAAACACTGCGGACATGAAGGAAGTTGCCGGGGGTTTTGCTGCAGTTTCTTAGAGGTTTGTTTACAGTTAGGCCAAGGCTGTGCTTGGGAGCGTACTGCGGCCACGTCGGCCAGCGGGGACACATTGCACGCGTCGTCAACAGCACACAGAGGTCGTATTTCCCCGACGTCACCCCACGCCTCTATTTGCGCTCCAGCGGCGTGAGAAATTTCAAAAGACTGTGCGATGGATAGGACTTCATCTACAGTCGGATTTGCCAACTGAAGGGCACGTTGCCTAACTTCTGTATCGGGCGCCGACCGGATAATAGCATCCCGTACCATGGAATTGGCATAGGATTCTTTGTGAACTTCAGTAACAAATGGACACTTTCTACTGAGGCCATGAAGTTCAGCAGCCCAAGCGCGTTAGAATTGAGTCGGTTGTTTTTGACAATGATAAAAGGCAACATGAGAGGCTACCACATGCCTATGCTTTAGAAAATATGCGGACAGAAGTGAGCATACGTCAGCAAAGGATAAACACGCAGGATCCTTCAAAGGATCCAATTGCGACAACAACCGATACATTTGAGGTGAAATCGATGAAGGGAACAGAGACTTACATGTTTGTTCGTCCATGACGTGAAATGCCAAGAAGTGCTGTCGAAGATGTTTTTCGTAATCAGACCAGTCTTCCGCCGTCTCGTCATAAAGAGGAAAAGGAGGTATAGACAACGACGAGAGATGCTCCACATTGGATGCCACGACAAAAATGCGAATCGCAGATGTGAGAAGCATTTGCTGTTCATTGAGACCTTGCAATAGTTGCTCTAAAGTAGCCATGGAAACCTGTGGGTCAACGATGAAAAGAAAAAATCCACTACCTTGTTGCCAATTGTTATAACGTTAAGTTGAACACATATATTTCAAAGATGACACAATACATGTAAGTCACAGAACAAGTAGACAAAGTAAGACATGTGTACACGGTAACAGTCAAATCAGCACTGAGTCCAAGTCTAGGGGCCGCTGGCTGGCTGGCCGCTTAGGTGGCGCGGCTGCTGCATCGCTGGCAGACAGCGCTGCATGTAGAGGACGTGCGTAACTGTGCGGCAGCACTTTGAAAGATCGGCGAGTCACAACAACTAAAACTGACACAAAAACTGCTACTTTGATTGCACCTGCAGTATGAGCAGTTGGTGAGCGCAATCTGGGTCCTAGTTATTTATACCAGTAATGTCTGGTTTGAAACATAAATCTTCCAATTATTCATTTGCCCATCTTAGTAGAGCTTTTGATGCAGCTCATTTGTAGTACTTGTGAAAACCTCTCAATGCAGGGCTGGAAGTTAAGAGGGCACAGGAGTGTCATTTTTATGACAAATCCAAAACAGGTAGATAAGCGGGCTTTGCACAGTTGTAATTCCAGCTAGTTGTTGCAAAAGGATACTTTTGATTATGATTATACAATTAACACTCTCTCTTCTGGTCACTTCACAATGACTCTCAGAATACAATTGCACAGATGTAGATGTAGACTGTTTATGCTAAACAGATTGAACTTGTACTGCTGGGCGGAATTAAACTTTATTAGGACAGCAACCTCATTTGACAGAAGAACCACTAACAAAAAACTAAATTTACATGTATCCAACATGACATTAATGCAGGATCATAGTGTCAGTAACAGTTGTGTTTTATTATTCAGCTGATCACTTTTGAACTACCAAGTTCATTTTCAACCCACGTGTATTAAAACTGCACTAATGGTGCCTGGTTAGGCAGCAATGAATTTGCATATGGGTAATGTACATGGCATGTACTCACATGGAATGTGAGACCAATTTCACAGTGCAGATGTAGATACAATTGATAAAGTGCAGTTGAACCTGAGTCTAGTTCAGCTTCACTTCATGAATACATTTACATTGTGAAATTGGTCTGATGTTTGTAATGTGACAGGGCCTTTTATCATATATCCTGGTCCACTATCTATATTTGTACCACCTAAAGATGATCGTGTTATCAGGTAGTGGTGAGCAGTTTGTGTGATGTGTGACGTTCTCTTGTTGTGTGAGGCTGTACGTATGGTTTGGCACTCCAAGTTGGGGGTGTTGTGGAAGACTCAGAGTAAGAGGGCCACCGACAATATCAATGGAACCCAAAGCAAATGAATCACTTTTATGTTAAAGAGAATTTTAGTATGTGGCCCAAGAGTCAGATGTTATATATCTGTAGGTGTTAATGTTTGATGTTTGGTTAAAGTACTTTGAGTTCTGATTACTGGGATCTGTCATATTGAAATTTGAGGACTAAAAACAGAGAAGTGCAAATGACAGTTTGAAGTTTATCTGGTAGCTTGAAGTAGTTATCATGATCCAACATTTTAGGATCACCCAGCAAGGATCAAAGTCCAGAAGAAAAGCTAGTTCATATATAGAACGATGGGATAGAATATCTGGACCACCAGAACAATTTCTAAAGGTGGCCATCCAACAGCAAGATTTATAACAGGTAATTGGCATATGCAACTTGGTGAAAATGTACCAAACACAAACAGCAGCTGAAGTATGCCACTAAGAAAAAACTCTGCCTTTTCACCACACATTTTGTGTGACTATGTATAATGTGTCTATTGTCTGTGTGTGAATTGGTCCCCTAAATGAGCACTGTTAGTGTAGCCTTAATAGGTTTGGCTTGAAAATGAACTTCGTAGTTCGAAACTAGTCGTGGTCATAACAAAACGCAACTGTGACCAAAGTACAGTAAAGAAAAATACTTAATTATTTCCAGTGAATCCTTTTATAAATTGTTTTGATACTTTTGTAGAAAATTCATTTGGAACAGGTCAGGGTGCAGGAGGTAGTTGTTCTTGTTCTTGATGTTATTTCTGCAACATCAGCAAATATTTGCCACTGTTTTCTCTCATTTTATTTCAGAAAGATAAGTTCTCATGATTTTCTGCTGCTGATATTAACTGAAGTTTTGTGAACATTTATTAATGTCAGATTAGTACAATATTTTGGTGATGTACTTAGTTATTATCATTAGGTCACTTTGAACTGTAAAGAGGCTGCTCATTTCTTTATACCTGTCCTCCACCCCTCCCCTTGGCCTTCCTGTGGTCCTGTTGATGATGTAACATCTGATGCCTGCTCATTATAGCTGCTGTTGACTTAGGGGAATTTCATACACATTCCTAATGCACAAAATGACAGGAAGAAATTGACTGGACTGCTGTTAATCTATCTGAGGAAGAGATAGTGGACTCCATGACAACACTGGAAATAAGATGCCTCATTTTCGTGGTTACACCTAAAGTGTGCTTATCTCAGGTCTTGTCGGTGCATTAGAACAAGTTCAACTTCGCTGACACATAAAGTGACTAAAAATGTCTGTCAAGACTCATCCTGTGCTCTACTCAAAGCAAAGTCATCCAAGCCCAGTTTCTTTGGAGACATGAGGGAAATTCTTCATGAATTACAAGAGGGCACTAGCTGATAAAAGAAATTAAGGTTCCATGGTTATGATAAGAATTGCTTTACACCTAGATGTGCCACGTCGTAGAATCGTGGATGTTCTACTGACCAACAGACTTCACAGAAAGACGGCACCTATACTCAAAAGTATCAGTTTCACTGAATAAGACCATCAAGGACCCCATGGGCTCCAGTTCTGCCTAGGCTGAATGGATGAACAAAGGGGGAGATCAGTCAAAATAGCTGGAGCCAGCTGCCAGAGACTTTGGTCATATGTGTGTGAGTAGCATTTGTGTGTGTGTGTGTGTGTGTGTGTGTGTGTGTGTGTGTGTGTGTGTGTGTGTTGTTGGCTGAAAGTTAACTTCCTGACAGTCTTTTTGATGTGCCTGTCTGCAACTCAGCATCTCCACTATAAGGTGAGTAGCAACTGTTGTTTTCATATTATTGTTACATTCCATCCTGGATTTTCCATTGTTTAATTTATGGATTGGGACAAAGATGAAGCAAAGAAATGAAACTGAAGGAAGTCAAGGTAGTAAAACTGTGCAAAATAATCTGAAGAAGTTTCCCAAGCAATGAAAGTTATAATCGCAAAGGAGCTAAATTATGGAGTAACAGCAAGGAAAGGAAGAGGTGTAGGTATGCACACAAGAAAAAGATGGAACTGTTTATTAGTGTTGCTGAAACTGACTATAACATTCAAAACATCAGAAAAATTGTGGAAAATCTGCAAGGGAAAAACAGTATGAATTTGGATAGGTTGCTACTTATCACACAAAACAGGTGTTGTGCACCAGATGGACATATTTAAAAGTATACGGTTGCATGTTTTTTAACTATTTGACAAAGTCCTTTGCCACTTGCAGTGGTAAGTACACACACACACCCACACACACACACACACACACACTCACACACACACACACACACACACACACACACACACACACACACTCACACCTTTCACGTGGCCCCTGTCATCTCTGATTGCTGTGCCAGTTCACTGCTCATTTCCTCCCCTTTGTGGTGAGTGGTAGTCTGTCCTAGTTCATATTTAAATAATAAGATAAAGCAAAAGAAATTAATAGAGACTATCTTGGAATCTTTTTAAAAAGTCTGTAAATTTGATATTTATTGAAATATCTGGATTATTACATTTGGTAATGAATGAGAACTGAATCAGATGACTGAAAAACTAATTTAATTGTTTTATTGCTTGTTAGGTACAAAGAGAGACTTCATGCAGCTGAGACAACTGGCGTCAGGAGAGGATTTTTCTCTGGCGTGGGAGGTGGTGTCATGTGGTTCATCATATACAGCAGCTATGCTTTAGCTTTCTGGTATGGTGTGGAGCTAATCATCAACTCCAGAGAAATGGGAGACACAGAATATACACCAGCTGTATTAGTCATTGTAAGTATCAATATTTTGTTTGAAGATAATCATTACTTCTACACCCAAATTTCTCAGATCTTTGAAATATGTCTTGGTATCAACATATTTTCTGAAAGAGTGATTTATGTGAAGATTTTGCTACTGCAGCAACAGATTACACTTTGCTACAGGTGATACTAAAATGATCTGTAAGTCTGGAGATTAGAAAATTATGAAAAACACACAGAACCATTTCACTCTGTATGCAGGTGTTATGAGGGCATGCTGAAAAGTAATACCTCTGAAATTTTTGTGTGAAAACTCTTCAAAGCTTTTTAAATAAAAAAAAAGTTGCTAACATTCTACATTTTTATTCTTCATGTTTAGATATTTGCAGCCCTCTGCCGATAGAGGGCTCAGAATTGTAGCTTATAGCATGGTGGTGTGTAATGCAATTATGTCGGTTTATGAGAAACAGCATGCTGTAATTAACATTCAAATTTGAAGAGTTTGTCCACACATGAAGCACCCTCTCCTTCAGCATGACAATGCCAGACCATACATGAGCACTATAACATCCACAACAATCCAACGCCTTTGCTTCCTTGTTATTGATCATCCTCCACACAGTCCCGACTTGTCCCCATCCGATTTTCATCTGTTTGTGTAACTTAAAGAACAGCTTGAAGGACTTCACTTTAATAGTGATGAAGCAATGCAAGTGAAGGTGAGGTTGTGATTGTTTGCAGATGATGCTATCATTTATCATCTTGAAAAGTCATTAGATGATCAAAACCAATTCCAAATTGATTTAGCCAGACATCTGTATGGCATGGAAAGTGGCAATTGACTCTAAATAATGAAAAGTGTGAAGTCATCCACATAAGCACTAAAGAGTCTGCTAAATTTAGGTCACACAGTAAATCATACAAATCTAAAGGCTGTAGGTTCAACTAAATACTTATAGATTACAATTACAAGTAACTTAAATTGGAATGATCACATAGATAATTTTGGGGGGAAAGCAAACTAAAGATTGTGATTTATTAGCAGAGCACTTAGAAAAATCCAACAGGTGTACTAAAGAGACTGCTTACACTACACTTTTTCACCCTCTTCTGGATTATTGTTATGTTGTATGGTATCCACATCGGATAGGACTGATGGAAGATTTCAAAAAAGTTCAAAGAAGGGCAAGTCATTTTCTATTACTGCAAAATGGGAGATAGAGTGCCACAGACATGGTACATGTATTAGGGTGTTAATCTTTAAAACAAAGGTGTTTTTTGCTGTGGGAGGATCTTCTTATCAAATCTCAATCACCTACTTTTTCATCAGAGTGTGAAAATATTTTGTTGGTGCCCACCTGCATAGAGAGAAATGATTCTCATAATAAAATAAGAAATCAGAGCTCAGACAGAAAGAATGAACTGTTCATTTTTACCACCAGCTGTTTGAGAGTGGAATGGTGAAGAAATAGGTTGAAGATGGTTCGATGAACCCTCTGCCATGCACTTAATTGTGAATTACAGAGTAATCACATAGATGTAGATTAGTGGTGCAACAGACCTCTGCTTCCACTTCCACAACTGTGGAAGTTCTGCACATTGTTCCACATCCACTCCCACATTTTTACATTAGAAGTTTATTGGAACTTTCAACAGTGGAGAGATAGTCGATGCTAGAGTGTATTGGCCCAACATGCCAGCTGTTGCGCAGACAGGAGTTTGTTTGGTGGGATGTGTAGCAAGCCAACATGTGCCCTTAGCGATTGTTGCTTTATTGGATGATTACGCAGTGATCTGTGTCCATCGCCATGAAAGTACAGCATTTTCTCACTCGTCAGTCCACTTTGTTTTGCTGTGTAATATTACTGTGTTGTACAGTGAGTTTTACTCAACAGTTTTGTGGTGTAACATTAGCTAAAGAGTGCAATAATGAAACCAAAAACGAGTCTTATTTGGAACTGTTTTGTTGAGATTAATGATTTAAGTACCAAAAGCAAAATCTATGACAAAGTATATTCGCGAAAAGGGCGTACGACCACTGCATTGAAGAGTCATCTTAAATCATTGCATGTTGAGAAGTTTGCAGAGTTTGAGAAGTTAGATGAAACTATTGGACTTTGAGTGGAGATGAAAAAACAAAAGGTTAGTCAATATTTTATAGTAATGCAGTCCATACTAATGATATAGTTCAGTTGTTATAGGGTGAACTCTGTCCAGTGCTGGTGCAAATCTGTTTTGTCCAAATGGTTCTCCATATGATAACATTTTAAAGAGCTCACCTCACCCTTAGATCTGCTTAGCTTGTGTTGGTACAAGTTGATAGATAATGTACCTTTTCTTGTTGCTGCCAGCACTTCACGATATGAGCATATAACAGTCTGTGCCATGGAATAAAGATACCACTGTAGTATGTGAGCTGCAAATCAGTGTATGTTGGCAGCACTGCACAAAATTTAAACTGGTTTTACATCCCTGCCCATCACCCAATCTGAGGTGAGCACTTTAAAAAGTTATCGCACTCTACATAAAAAAATCCAAGAATTTTATCTTCCATTTATCTAAAGAGTGATTGTACTCAAGTAACTGTTCATAATTTGAACCAGTGTGAATCCTGCATTTATTAAGTAGAATGTTAGTTTATTGATTACATTTTATTCTCTATATTGCATACCAGGTGTCAGTAACTTCTTTACTATCATCAGTTCTAAAATGAACACTAATGATAGTAAATAAGGTAACAAAACCTAGTTGCAATATGAAGAATAAAATCCAATATTTTTATATTAACTTCCTGCTGAAAAACTGCAATATTATTTACAAATTGGTTAAGAAACTTTTCTTTCATGATTGTCGCTTTAGCTGGGCATGCTGTCAATTACCGATGTGCGCTGTTTAACAACTTGGAATTTTATTTTTGTGTTTATTTTTACATATTTAAATTCTTGGGTATTTTACTATTTTTATGCCATTGTTATAGGTTTCTTTTATTACATCCAAAGATGCTAAACAGCAACGTACATTGCAACAATGTCTGCAAGTAAATGATTATTGGGATTCCTCACACCTAAAATCTCAACAAATGTATTATGTGATTGCTGAAATGATTGCTCTTCAGAACTTATCGTTTAATTTTGTCTAGGGTACTGGCTTTCGCTGAGTAATGCAAGCTGTTCTTCCAAAGTATAAGTTGAAAGTTCATGATTTTTTTTACTTTGTATTTGAGTGAGAACATGTACAATAAGCTGGCAAGAAAAATCAAAAATTTACTTGAAGAATTTAAAAAAAATATCTTTCTCAACTGACATATGGTCTGATCTGCATTCTGGAACTTCATTGCTTAGTTTGACTTCTCATGGTACTTCAAAGAATTTTCACAAGATGTCTATAATTTTGAAATATGAAGTCATGACTCGGCATCATACAGGTGATGTAATATTGACAAAATCTGAAATGATACTTCAAGAATGGGGCATAAATCACCTAGCAGAGTATTGTATTATACATGATTGTGGATCTGACATGATTAAAACTCTGCAGTTGTCTGACTTTGATGATGTGAATTGTGCAATACATCGCATATTGTATTCGAGCTGCTGTGGTATTACAGGAGTGGCTCCTACAACTTTTGGCTAAATTGAGAAAAATTGCCACCCTTTTCAATAATTCCTTATTCGCACAAACCAAGCTGGCAAAAATTCACAGGGAACATGTTAAGCAACCTGCTTTATCTGTCATTCAGATTGTCCAACATGGTGAATATTGTTAAATGTATATAAATGAATTTTAATTTTGTGGTATATCTTTAGTGTAAGTATTGTGTATTTCATTTTTATGAAAATCCTATCTATGAATTTAATTTCTTCTGTTTTGCACTGGAACGGCATATTCTATGTGAGGGAACGATTTTCAAATTTGTGGAAGTAATGAAACCATTTGCAGAAATTACTACAAACTTAAGCAGTTCTCAAGTGAGCATTTCATGTCATACCACTAATTCAAGTTCTTGTGATCACTTTACAACAAGAAGAAACAAAAACTAATACTTCAGAACAATTCCAAAATTTTACAAGAAAATTACATGATGAATTGAATTTGAGCATGAGATTTGGAGAACTGACAAAAATTAACAAGCACACAATTGTGACGTATTTAGATCGACGATAGAGGCCCAAATTTTTCAATGGTATTGTCATATAGCAAGTTAAGTAAATACTTATTTTGATGATGATGAAAATCAGAGCTCCAAACTCATCTCAAGATGACTCTGTACCTACTAGCTTTAAAAGGTGCTGATTTGAAATTGAAACTCAGCCTTCAACAAGCTGTGGCTTAATCATAGAATTTCCATTAGAAACATTGCTACAAATGTTAGAATTCGAAAATGACAATATACTTTCCGTGCCACAGTCAAACCTACTGGAGTACAAAAAGAAAAAAAGACTTATTCTAAAAGATGATTCACTAATGTGGTGAAAAACAAATGGACACAAATACCAGTATCTATTGCCACTAGCTCACCAGTATTTGTCAGCTCCTTCCAGTAGTGTAGCCAGTGAACAGTTATTCGGTGGAGCTGGCCTCATATACGAAGAACATCAACATAGATTGCAGGATGAAAAACAGCAAAACTACTTTTTGTTAAATATAATCTGCCTGTGATGAATTTTGAATATTAATATAATAGAAAATAGTGTTTGACAAAGAATTGTTCCTTTTTTCCTCCCATTTCCGCTTCCACTAAATTTGGAATGCTTCTGTTATTGCACTTCCTTCTCATCACTAATGTAGATGTAGATGTGATTCCATCAACAAAGTCAAACATTCTACAGTGTCAGTATCAACAAACTGGTCTCTTGTTAAGACATATGTGCTCATCACCAGAGTGACTATGTTGAGAAATTAATATGTAGACATGAGGAATAAAGAGGTAGAATGAAGTTTGTTTTATTTCAGAAGTCTTAGAGTTAATGGAAGCACTACTTTTTGCTTACCCTCATACATCTGAAGGGAATACTATGAAGAAAAAATTAATCCTCTTTTTAATCATGTTCAGAATTAGTCAGCATTATGTAATATGACCTAATCCATCATTTATTACGTTTGATATAATAGAAGGAAACATTCCACGTGGGAAAAATTATATATAAAAACAAAGATGAGGTGACTTACCGAACGAAAGCGCTGGCAGGTCGATAGACACACAAACAAACACAAACATACACACAAAATTCAAGCTTTCGCAACAAACTGTTGCCTCATCAGGAAAGAGGGAAGGAGAGGGGAAGACGAAAGGAAGTGGGTTTTAAGGGAGAGGGTAAGGAGTCATTCCAATCCCGGGAGCAGAAAGACTTACCTTAGGGGGAAAAAAGGACAGGTATACACTCGCACACACGCACATAATACATCCACACATACAGACACAAGCAGACATATTTAAAGACAAAGAGTTTGGGCAGAGATGTCAGTCAAGGAAGAAGTGTAGAGGCAAAGAAGTTGTTGAAAGACAGGTGAGGTATGAGTGGCGGCAACTTGAAATTAGCGGAGATTGAGGCCTGGCGGATGATGAGAAGAGAGGATATACTGAAGGGCAAGTTCCCATCTCCGGAGTTCGGATAGGTTGGTGTTGGTGGGAAGTATCCAGATAACCCGGACGGTGTAACACTGTGCCAAGATGTGCTGGCTGTGTACCAAGGCATGTTTAGCCACAGGGTATCCTCATTACCAACAAACACTGTCTGCTTGTGTCCATTCATGTGAATGGACAGTTTGTTGCTGGTCATTCCCACATAGAATGCATCACAGTGTAGGCAGGTCAGTTGGTAAATCACGTGGGTGCTTTCACACGTGGCTCTGCCTTTGATCGTGTACACCTTCCGGGTTACAGGACTGGAGTAGGTGGTGGTGGGAGGGTGCATGGGACAGGTTTTGCATCGGGGGCGGTTACAAGGATAGGAGCCAGAGGGTAGGGAAGGTGGTTTGGGGATTTCATAGGGATGAACTAACAGGTTACGAAGGTTAGGTGGACGGTGGAAAGACACTCTTGGCGGAGTGGGGAGGATTTCATGAAGGATGGATCTCATTTCAGGGCAGGATTTGAGGAAGTCGTATCCCTGCTGGAGAGCCACATTCAGAGTCTGGTCCAGTCCCGGAAAGTATCCTGTCACAAGTGGGGCACTTTTGTGGTTCTTCTGTGGGGGATTCTGGGTTTGAGGGGATGAGGAAGTGGCTCTGGTTATTTGCTTCTGTACCAGGTTGGGAGGGTAGTTGCGGGATGCGAAAGCTGTTTTCAGGTTGTTGGTGTAATGATTCAGGGATTCCGGACTGGAGCAGATTCGTTTGCCACGAAGACCTAGGCTGTAAGGAAGGGACCGTTTAATGTGGAATGGGTGGCAGCTGTCATAATGGAGGTACTGTTGCTTGTTGGTGTGTTTGATGTGGACGGACAACTGAAGTTGGCCATTGGACAGGTGTAGGTCAACGTCAAGGAAAGTGGCATGGGATTTGGAGTAGGACCAGGTGAATCTGATGGAACCAAAGGAATTGGGGTTGGAGAGGAAATTCTGGAGTTCTTCTTCACTGTGAGTCCAGATCATGAAGATGTCATCAATAAATCTGTGCCAAACTTTGGGTTGGCAGACTGGGTAACCAAGAAGGCTTCCTCTAAGCGACCCATGAATAGGTTGGCGTACAAGGGGGCCATCCTGGTACCCATGGCTGTTCCCTTTAATTGTTGGTATGTCTGGCCTTCAAAAGTGAAGAAGTTGTGGGTCAGGATGAAGCTGGCTAAGGTAATGAGGAAAGAGGTTTTGGGTAGGGTGGCAGGTGATCGGCGTGAAAGGAAATGCTGTCCGTCCACATCAAACCCACCAACAAGCAACAGTACCTCCATTATGACAGCTGCCACCCATTCCACATCAAACGGTCCCTTCCCTACAGCCTAGGTCTTCGTGGCAAACGAATCTGCTCCAGTCCGGAATCCCTGAATCATTACACCAACAACCTGAAAACAGCTTTCTCTTCCCGCAACTACCCTCCCGAGCTGGTACAGAAGCAAATAACCAGAGCCACTTCCTCATCCCCTCAAACCCAGAATCCCCCACAGAAGAACCACAAAAGTGCCCCACTTGTGACAGGATACTTTCCGGGACTGGACCAGACTCTGAATGTGGCTCTCCAGCAGGGATACGACATCCTCAAATCCTGCCCTGAAATGAGATCCATCCTTCATGAAATCCTCCCCACTCCACCAAGAGTGTCTTTCCGCCGTCCACCTAACCTTCGTAACCTGTTAGTTCATCCCTATGAAATCCCCAAACCACTTTCCCTACCCTCTGGCTCCTATCCTTGTAACTGCCCCCGATGCAAAACCTGTCCCATGCACCCTCCCACCACCACCTACTCCAGTCCTGTAACCCGGAAGGTGTACACGATCAAAGGCAGAGCCACGTGTGAAAGCACCCACGTGATTTACCAACTGACCTGCCTACACTGTGATGCATTCTATGTGGGAATGACCAGCAACAAACTGTCCATTCGCATGAATGGACTCAGGCAGACAGTGTTTGTTGGTAATGAGGATCACCCTGTGGCTAAACATGCCTTGGTACACAGCCAGCACATCTTGGCACAGTGTTACACCGTCCGAGTTATCTGGATACTTCCCACCAACACCAACCTATCCGAACTCCGGAGATGGGAACTTGCCCTTCAGTATATCCTCTCTTCTCATCATCCGCCAGGCCTCAATCTCCGCTAATTTCAAGTTGCCGCCACTCATACCTCACCTGTCTTTCAACAACTTCTTTGCCTCTACACTTCTGCCTCGACTGACATCTCTGCCCAAACTCTTTGTCTTTAAATATGTCTGCTTGTGTCTGTATGTGTGGATGGATATGTGTGTGTGTGCGAGTGTATACCTGTCCTTTTTTCCCCCTAAGGTAAGTCTTTCCGCTCCTGGGATTGGAATGACTCCTTACCCTCTCCCTTAGAACCCACTTCCTTTCGTCTTCCCCTCTCCCCTCTTGCCTGATGAGGCAACAGTTTGTTGCGAAAGCTTGAATTTTGTGTGTATGTTTGTGTTTGTTTGCGTGTCTATCGACCTGCCAGCGCTTTCGTTCGGTAAGTCACCTCATCTTTGTTTTTATATATAATTTATTACGTTTGCATATTTAAGAACCCATGCCTTCATCCTGAAGTATTATGTGCCAGGATATCTGTGTGAATGCATTTACCCCACTGTCATCCACACCTACACATTACACCATTGACAAATCTTGTGCTTGAAGCTACTGACCCAGTGGAGAATGTTAACTCTGTGTGACATAAGACGGGTCATGTGTCAATCACTTTAGTAGGGATGGAAGTGGTAAGGTGGGCAGGGCAATGTCTGTGCTTTGTGTTGACAAATAAAGTATATGTAACTTCAATAAGATCATAGTTTTGGTGCTGATAAGATTTTGATGCTGATTGTCTTTTCCCTCTTCCACAGTCTCATAATCCTCCCATCCTGATGCGATCCCTTGAAAATTTCCTACAAAATTGTGTCATGATTTATAGGCCACAATAAAGCAAATAAGTGCAGAGAATCAACAATTAAAGGCAGATGCAGAAGTCTGCATACAAAGTACTCAGGTCAGCAGTCAAATTAATAACAGGCCTCAAAATAACAACAACAACTACTACTACTTTGTGCCACTCAATGACTGAGTCCAAGTCTTTATGTTGGATGCCACTTCAGCAACTTGGGTATTCGTAATCTACCCCAGTTATCCAATGGAGGAAAAAGGACCTACAGTTTAATGTGAAATCCAAACCAAGTATAATTCCTGGTAGTTCCTCACATTGTCAAGCTATCAAGGCTAGAATAAAGGCAGATTGAAAACATCCACTGTCCACCAGAATTCAGTCCCATGACCTCTCAATTTCCAGGCAAGTAGTTTACTGCTAGATCACCAGGCATGACAGTCTAATAGATGATAATGAACAACTGGGAAAATAATTTGTTGCCATATTTACTCGAATCTAAGCCGCACTTTTTTCTGGTTTTTGTAATTCAAAAAACCATCTGCGGCTTAGAATCGAGTGCAAAGCAAGCAGAAGTTCTGAAAAATGTTGGTAGGTGCCGCCACAACTAACTTCTGCTGTCGAATATATGTAGCGCTACACAGGCATGCTTTGCAGGCACAAAGATAAATACTGGTGCCAAAACCTCTGGTCAGTAAGTAAATTTAAAAAAAAAAGTGGAAGACGAGCTTTTTTCTCCGCCCCGAGTTTCGACCACTGCATTCTCATACATTATCAAACGAAGTAAATACAAATTCCGTATTGTTCATCTTTCAATGTACTACGAAAATCCGACTGGCAAGACTGTTTGGGATGTTTGTCAATATGGCCAACTGTACGTTCTGAATTTTTTCCTACCTGTTAGAAGAGATTGTTGCTAAAAGAAACTTTTATGAATTGTGAATCATATGCAGTATGCTCTTGACCATAAGAATAATATGAATATAAAGATTTTGCCATGTATTGTTTCGTGTTTGTTGCTATCTCATTTAAATCCTGTCTGCCTAATAAACTACAAAACTAGAGTGAGACAAGTGCAAACGCGGAAGAATATACATATCATGTCACGTTTATATTCATATTATTCTTATGCCTAATAGTGATACAGTCAGAAATGAAGCGCACCAATTGACTAGATTTTGAAATCTAAGATGACTCTTAATTTCTGTGCAGAATGTAATGTACTAAAGAGGCGCCTGCAAAGATTTTCAAATGGAGAAAAATTTTCACTAAACTCTCTTTCAGAACATGTTCTATCATATGCAGTCTATTATTTGGTTCTTGTTGATCATTATCAAAGAAAGCAGCAGTGTGAGTAACAACAAATAGCAGTCTCTTGCCATTGTTTCGCTAATGAGACGATTCCTCTTTTTTTTTTTTTAAAAAGCGGCGGTAGCACGCACAAAAGCAAGCCATGCCACGAGCGGCGACAGGCCTTAAACACTCATTATCAGAATGTTACAAACAATACACGACACAGTACAGTAATGCATTTTCAGCTTAGAGTGATGTAAACACCTATAACAAAGAGAACGGCACTTATCAGATCAAAGAAAACTAAGCAATCAATTCAAACCAGACGAAGCACGTCAAAAAGGAAGGGTACCCGTATAAATATGGATGGAGCGCCTGACGCGTAGCAATGGCTACCTGGTAAAGCTTAAGTGCTAAGCTTACGACTTGAACCAAACTACTGTAGCTGTATCGCCATTCATTTGACCTAAATTGTGTCTCATATTACAATGGACCAACTTTGTTTCAATTTGGAGGTGCGACCTAAAGCTTTTCTCTCCCCTTGAATTTCAAGTCTCAAATTTCAGGTGTGGCTTAGATTCGGGAAAATTTTTTTTCCTTGATTTCGAGTCTCATTTTTCAGGTGCGGCTTAGATTAGAGTGCGGCTTAGATTCGAGTAAATACGGTGTACCATTAGATCTACATTGGAAATCACCCGTAGTAATTTTCAAAAGATCATCTATAGCAGATCCTAAATTCCAATTTTTTGTTGATTACAGGAATTTGAATGTTATCACCATATATTCAACCATTGCCAAATCTGGTTCAATCCTTAATCAATCATTCAGGTTTGCATTTTAAACTTTCTTTTTTTGGTGTTACCATTTTCAGTCAAGACCGGCAACAACATACTGAAATACAGCCAACAGAATGTGAGAGAATATTTATCTCTGCCCAAATGTAATTACAGTACAATATTTAGGACACAATTACTGCCAGCACAGCAAGCAAATAGAAAATATAAAAAAAAGGTACATACTGCGAAGAGCTCCCAGAAGTAACATATGTTGAGTTCCAGCTATTCTTCTGCCTTAGCTAAATGTTATAGAATAGTAACTTTGTATTTGTGGCTCCACTCAAGTATGGATATGTCACATATATTGCATACGCATGTGTTTGGGCCTGTCCATCTCCTCCTTCCTCATTTTTCTGTCCATACATGTGCTCTTCACCTTCTCTCTGTCCAACATTACCCCCCCCCCCCCCCCCAAATCTTTATCTTCTCCTATTGCATCTCTCTATTCATTTCTTTCCTACTCCCTCTCTCTGGACATGCTGGGATTTCGATGTCTTTCGATTCTAATGGAGGTGCAAGATGGGTAACTTCCTGCATACAAAACTGGCCTAACAGCAGGTGGCAAATTAAGGTACACAACTTTGTTTTTTAATATCTTTCAGTGTCTGTCATGCAAAAATAACAGTAATCAAAATGGTTAGTTGGTTCTTACCAAACTGTAGGCATGATAAATGACATTAAATGTTTCTTATCTTTCATCCCCGGTGTCAGTTTGAGATTGCAACTTACACAACAAAATGCGCAACTCACTGTTTATCTGGATCAGCTAATCCATGCTCAGAATATAAGAAACATGAATTTTGCACATATCTTGTTGTTCGCGTAACTCGTTCTTTCAGTAAGAAATGGCCACAAATAGCCTGAAGAGCCGAAGAAACTAGTACACTTGCCTAACATCGTGTAAGGTCTCCACAAGCACATAGAAGTGCTGCAAAACAACATGGTATGGACTTGAATAATGTCTGAAGTAGTGTTGGAGGGAGTTGAACTGACACCATGAATCCTGCAGGGCTGTCCATAAATCCATAAAAGTAGGAGCGTGTGGAGATCTCTTCTGAACAGCAAGTTGCAAGGCATCCAGGATATGCTCAATAATGTTCATGTCTGGGGAGTCTGGTGGCTAGCAGAAGCGTTTAAACTCAGAAGAGTGTTGCTGGAGCCACTCTGTAGCAATTCTGTACATGGGGTGTGTCTCACTGTCCTGCTGAAATTTCCCAAGTCCGTCGGACTGCACAATGGCCATGAATGGATGCAGGTGATCGGACAGGATGCTTATGTACATGTCGCCTGTCAGAGTCATATCTAGCTCTATCAGAGGTCCCATATCACACCAACTGCACACACCTCACACCATTACAGAGCCTCCACCAGCTTAAATAGTCCCCTGCTGACATGCATGGTCCATGGATTTATGAGGTTGTCTCCATATCCGTAAACATCCATCAGCTTGATACAGTTTGAAATGAGATTCATCTGACCAGGTAACACGTTTCCAGTCATCAATAGTCCAACATCAGTGTTGACGGGCCCATGCAAGGTGTAAAGCTTTGTGTCATGCAGTATCAAGGGTGCATGAGTGGGCCTTTGGCTTTGAAAGACCATATCGATGATGTTTTGTTGAAAAGTTCACGTGCTGACATGTGTTGATGCCTCAGCATTGAAATCCGCAGCAGTTTGTGCTGACATGTGTTGATGCCTCAGCATTGAAATCCGCAGCAGTTTGTGGAAGGGTTGCACTTCCATCACATTGAATGATTCTCTTCAGTTGTCATTGGTCCCGTTCTTGCAGGATCTATTTCTGGCCATATCGATGTCAGAGATTTGATGTTTTATCAGATTCCTGATATTCATGGTACACTCTTGAAATGGTTCTACAGGAAAATCCCCACTTCATTGCTACCTCAGAAATGCTGCATCCAATCACTTGTGCGCTGACTATAACATCTGATACAAACACACTTTAATCTTGATAACCTGCCATTGTAGTAGCAGTAACGATCTAACAACTGCGCCAGACACTTGTCATATATAGGCATTGCTGAGGGCAGTGCCATTTTCTGCCTGTTTACAAATCTTTGAATTTGAATATGCATGTCCATACCAGTTTCTTTAGTGCTTCATAACAAAACCTATTCAATGAGTGTTTACAGCCTTCATGTTAATATAACCATTAAGGAACTAAGTCACTTTTGTAAACAAACACAACTTCATTCTACCACCAATGTGAAGACATTAACTTAGCTTAGTTCATAGATGGCTAAACAACTCTTACTTCCACTATCGATAGCTTAAGAATGCTACCAGCTGTTGTTGTTGTGGTCTTCAGTACTGAGACTAGTTTGATGCAGCTCTCCATGCTACTCTATCCTGTGCAAGCTTCTTCATCTCCCAGTACCTACTGCAACCTACATCCTTCTGAATCTGCTTGGTGTATTCATCTCTTGGTCTCCCTCTACGATTTTTACCCTCCACGCTGCCCTCCAATACTAAATTGGTGATCCCTTGATGCCTCAGAACATGTCCTACCAACCGATCCCTTCTTCTAGTCAAGTTGTGCCACAAACTTCTCTTCTCCCCAATCCTATTCAATGCCTCCTCATTAGTTATGTGATCTCAGATAAAATGCAGCTTGCAGGTAATTGCAGTACTGACAGTGAGAATAATCGTATTTGTTATCAGTATACTACAGACATATTTGACACTCTACATCATTATTTACATTTCATTATTTTTGTCCTCCAGTTTGAGTGTTCAGTAATCATGACATGTATACTATGCTCAAAGCTAAATTAGAAATTTTTTACTGTGCTTTTTTGTGTAACCTGTGTTTCATTTGCTGAAAAATGCAACTTTTTGGAATAAACTTGTGAATTGAATGTTTTTTCTTTATTATTTGCCTGTTAAGAGACTGTAAGTAGATGGTTGTTTTTCATTTCTTAGGTCTTGTTTGGAGTCCTTGCTGGTGCCATTAATATGGGTATGGCTTCACCTCACTTGGAAGCCTTTGCAATGGCAAGGGGGTCTGCAGCAGCAATATTTAAAGTGCTAAATAGAAGACCAGAAATTGACAGTCTGAGTGAAGAGGGAAATTGTCCTGAGAAATGCAGTGGAGAGATTGAACTTAAAAATGTACATTTTCTGTACCCATCTCGTCCAGATGTGAAGGTAACAAATTGTGCAGTATAAAATAATAAATATTTTGCATTGAAAATATGTTTATTAACTATAGCTCTAATCTTTAAACAATGGGATTATCGAAGTTACATATCAGCCAGTAATATTTATTACACACCTGATGCACACAGAAAAGACTTAAACACTTTCATAGCAAATAGTCATTGTTATGTATCCACTGTGACTGGATAGCTTCTATCAGTTTGCAAATATTACACACTGAAAAAATGGATTTAATAAATTTACAGTCAAATATACATTGACAAAAGTCTTAACTAACTAAGCACTCAGAGAAATAGATTCAAACGGGAAGTCAGAAAAATAGTCAGTTTGGAAACCAGAGGTTTCTTCATGTGGCAATAGAGAAGAAAGATTTGGAGGAATTTCAACAACATGTGAATTAATTATGAGTCGTCTACAGTCATAAATAAGGGTACCAATAGGGAAGTTTGTTATCTTTTCAGTTATTTACATTTTTAATAGATCATATTAATGATAACTATTATGAAGTGGAACCTGTCATTTGAATAAAAGTTGTACACACATTTTAAAAAGTACATGTATTGATGGTCTACTTATTTTGACTCAAGAATTTCTTTGTGTTATTGAAAAACATTATAAGGAGATATAACTTTCACCCTCTGTCTGCT
This sequence comes from Schistocerca serialis cubense, assembly GCF_023864345.2. NCBI lineage: Eukaryota > Metazoa > Arthropoda > Insecta > Orthoptera > Acrididae > Schistocerca > Schistocerca serialis. The sequence continues at coordinate 587,852,836 of NC_064644.1, forward strand.
ACAGATGTTCTCTCTGCATTGTGTTCTGAGTGTGGCTTTGTTCTCACAAAACTGCTTGCCTGATGCTGCAAGATGGTGTCCTGAGTGCTATATTTTTCATCTGATTTTAAGAAAACTGTTTGGTGAAAAAAATTGTTTTGTTCATCTGTGAGTTTGATATTTTTGCCTGATAAAGGACTGAATTTCTTTTCATTATTCAACATAGTTACTGTGCTACCTCAGAGTAAGTAAATGATTGCATGAAATTTTAAAGAATTTGCAGATTTAAAAACACATTGTGTAAACTTCGTATGTGGTTGATTTTAGTTCCTATGTTGCTGTGTGTGAAATGTAGATAACATATTGACATTTTCCTTAAAATTAAGAGCATAATGATGTCCCAGTTTGCTCTTGAGTTATTGATTTTTACATCCAGTGGACAGTCATGCAACGCACACCCAATTCTATTGCTGTGCTTTGGGAATCACGTTTTCATAACAAAGTGTCATATTTTATCAACAGTTCAAGATATGAAATTGAGGTTTTTTGCAAATGATAGCACACAGAGGCATGCATGTTGTATTACAAATATTTGAAACTTTTGTATTCACTGAGATATTCAAGTAACTCCTCTGCAGCAGTAAGAGGATGGGTGGAATGGTGCCTGTAAACACAATAGTGCTTAAGGAAAACCCAGAGGCCACATTTCAATATGTCCTCAGCACCTGGGGAGTGGCAGAACATGAGATGTAATTCATCCACAGCATTCAAAGAGTACATTAATGAAGCATCTTTTTATACATATGTATTTCACTCCTTTTCTGTGTTCAATATGTCTTCACCAGAAGGTAGAGCAAATAATTTTTGCTTCTAGTATTTGTGACTCTCTCTCTCTCTCTCTCTCTCTCTCTCTCTCTTCAGTTTGATATGACTCACCACAGTTTCCTTTCATGATGTGCCATTCATTGCAGCATTAAATGTTGTTGTTCTGTTTATCTGCTGATTACTTTTACAAAAATATTTGACATGCTGCGGTATTACAGTTTAAGGGGGGGGGGGAATGGTTCATAGTAAATAGGGCAGAATTTTTTTTTTTTTTTTTTTTTTTTTGTGTGTGAGAATTTAAACTGGAAAAAGCGCATTTTGTAACTCCTAGAACAATTTAGTTCAGCCACGTTTGTGCTTAGAATCATTGCAAATCTTTTGCTAGTTTTCATTCAATAGTGTCGTATGGAATAACATTTTGGGGTAAATGAAGAAAGTCTTCATTGTTCAAAATCATGCTGTAAGAAGATCATCTTGTAAACATCTATTTAAGAAGTGGGGCATTCTGACTAATGCTTCACAGTATACATATTCCTGCATGAAGTTTGTTGTAAGCAATTTGCAGCAGTTCAAAAGGAACAATGATGTACATAATTACAGTACCAGAAGGAAAAATGACATTAATTACTCCACAGTCAGTTTATCTTTAGCACAATAAGGGATGTACCACGCTGCAACTGATATTTTTGATCACTTATTTGTGGATGTAAAATGTCTGACAGACAACAAACTAAGATTTGAAAACAAATTGAAAAATTTTCTTCTTGACAACTTCTTCTATTCTATAGAATAATTTCTATTATTGCAATGTATAAAAAGTCATGAGTAGCATATCTGTAGGTATAAAAAGAAAAACACTTATTAATATTCAGCATATACCTATACTTAGAAATTAATTTGCAGTGTGTATGTAAAATGACTCATTCCACATCATTACAATTTATCGTGCAAAACAATCCATGGAACGTGAAACTAGATAGAAGCATTACTCTTCATCTTTGAGTAGCATTGTGTTACTCTCAAATTCAGTGGACTGTTAACAACCAATTCCACAAGTAAATAAATTTACTGTCAGAATGCTGTTAATATACCCAACAGCTTGAATACAGGCCTATAATATATGCATGTATGAACACTATGCGAAAGTGTAATTACTTTCTTTAGAACAAAGAATGCCTTTTGTGTAAGTGAAGAGTTACCTTAAAATGTTATCCCATATGACATCAATAGATTAATGAATTTACTGATTTCTGTGTCCCTAATTTCAACAGTTATTACAAAAGTAGCAGTATGTTTTTCCAATGTGCACACAAAAAAAACTAGAATTTTCTATCTTGTATACTGTTTCTTGCTAGTGCCTTCAATTAATTTGGAATGGTGTATTTTTGAAGTATAAAACCGAAGGAGCTGTGGAATGTGTGGACAGCAATGTGTGAGCTACAGCTGGAACTGTCATGGGTTTAGGGCAGTAATTCTCATTCGATGTATAAGTGAAGAGCTTTTGGAGATACCAACCATATTGCTTGACAAATACTTTTGAAATTTGTGCTGATAGCAATAGCAATGCACATGCTCCATGACAATTCTGTTTCTGGTGTCCAAGCTGGTTGAACCTGAAACTGATAGCAGTGAGATTTTTGGAAAAAAATTGTGTATCAAAAGGATAGGCAAATGGCAAATGGAGGTAGTGTATTTGCTGGGGTAGACGGGAAACTCAAATTCACTGAGAAAGAAATTGAAGGTGCATGTGAGATTGGACAAGACTCAGCATCAGATGAGGGCATAAAATGATAATTGGGTCCTTCTGTCACCCACCATACTCATCTCCAATTGTAACCAAAAATTTTAGACAGAACCTCAGTTCACTTGTACATAAGTTCTCCTATCATACTATAATCATCAGTGGAGACTTAACATCCAACAATTAATTGGAAAGTTAAGTTTTGTTAGTTATGGGCATGATACAACATCTTGTGAAAAATTATTAAATGGCATCTCTGAAAACTACCTACAACAGGTAGTTAGGAAACCCACTGATGATGGAATTATATTGGATCTAATGGCAACAAATAGACCTGATATCTTTTAGGATGACCATGGACTTCTTTGCACCTTATATCCAGCACGGTAGCCAGTCCATTGTGGTGGGGCCACCATGTACCCTGTTGGTTGTAGCCCCTTGACAACACAGGGATCGCTCTGCTGATGCCTGCGCCGTCAACTCCCCATGTATGCCAAGTGACAGATGCCCATCTCCCTGGGGCATCGGGATTTCCGGCAATGGCCATCCCGCCAGGTAGTCTTTGCTGCAGCTGGGTGGCACCCATGGGGAGGGCTCCTGGTCGGAGTGGGTGGCATCAGGGCGGACGACACACGATGAAGTGTAGTCCATCATCTCTTGCTGGTGGTGATTCACCAACAGTCTCTAAGCATTCACGAGCTCAATTCAACGCACAGGAGTATGGCACCCAAATCGTTCCCCTCCATGGCCACACCATGGGAGGAACATCAGGCTAAGAATGGCAGCAGATCTTACTCGCCCCAGTACCTTGTATGTTCGAGAGATGATGGGGAATCTTTTATGATTATGAAGCCTCAGTTTATTGTTGAACATTTTGGGGAGGTGGAGGGCTTGTCTAAAATGAGATTTGGGTCAGTCTTGGTCAAAACAGCATTCTCTGCCCAGTCACGGAGATTACTTGCTTGTGACAAGCTAGGGGATGTTTCTGTAAGCATGAAACCCCATAAGAGCTTAAATATGGTTCAGGGTATCATATTTCACAGGGACCTTCTTCTGCAGTCTGACGATGAGCTGCACACCAATTTAGAGCAGCGAGGTGTACATTTCATCTTGCATGTCTACAAGGGTCTGAGGGATAGTTAGGTTGCCACCCGTGCCTTCATCTTGGCCTTTGAGGGCGATACGTTGCCCTAGAAGGTCAAGGTGATGGTCTACCGCTGTGATGTAAAGCCCTATATCCCTAGCCCTATGCAGTGTTTTAAGTGCTGGAAGTTCGGCCATGTGTCTTTCCGCTGTACTTCCAGTGTCACATGTCAAGATTGTGGATGCTGATCACATCACAATACTCCATGTCCCCCACCTCCTATCTGTGTCAACTGTGGAGAGCACCATTCGTCTTGCTCGCCAGACTGCAGGATCTCCAGAAAGAAAGGAAAATCATGGAGTACAAGACCCCAGACCGACTGACCTACACTGAGGCTAAGAGAAGATTTGAACATCTGCATCCTGTACGTATGACATCATCTTACGCCACCGCTACAACGGTTCTGGCACCATCAGCTCTGCCAACGCCAGTCATATCTCAGAGCTGGAAGACTGCACCTGCCCCGTTGATGGTGGGGGCATTTCCCTCCCTGTTACTTCCGCACCATCTACTTCGGGAGCAACACCTGCCCCAACCATATGGGTGCCAGTCCCCACTTCTAAGCCAGAGAAACATAAGTCTTCTTCAGCTTCTCTCGCTAGGAGGAGGTCCCTTGGGTCACTCCCTTCCCAGGCTTCTGCTAGTGAGAAAGAAGACACCCACCTGTGGCTGAAGAGCTCAAACGCAGCTGGTCGTAGGGCTTCACACTCCTCCTCACTCCTAGAGACTGAATCAGTGAAGTCTTCCCAGCCAGGGAAACCCAAGGAGTAGCGAGAGAAATCCAAAAAGAAGACCCCTTAAGACCAAGGGAATTGCAGTGGCACCCACACTACCGCTACCTACAAGCTCTGCATCTGAGGATGGGGTGGAGATTATGGTGTCCGCTGAGGATGTAGATCTCGCCAGACCCTCAGACACAATGGATGTGGACTGCTCAGGCAATAAGTTGGTGGCAGCAGGTGGCTCTGAGGCGTAAAGTGCCTCATTGAATGGGCAATGCCTTCCCAGTCTCATGATGACGTCACCCTCCAGTGGAATTGCAGCAGTTTTCTCCACCGCTTGGCTGAGCTATGGCAACTGTTAAGCTTTACACTTGCTATCTGCATTCCCCACCAAGAAACCTGGTTCCCAACAATGCAGACCCCTTCCCTCCATGCTAATAAGAGATATTAGAGGAGCCATAGCGACTATTATTGAGTGTCAGGTGGAGTTTGCATTTATGTCCTAAACTCAGTCTGTAGTGAACCTCTGCCCCTTGAAACCACTCTTGAAGCTATGGCTGTCAGAATAAGGACGACACAGGAAATAACTGTCTGCAATGTATATCTTCCTCCAGATGGTGCAGTGCCCCTGAATGTATTAACTGCACTGATTGATCAAGTCCCTAAATCTTTCCGACTTTCGGGAGATTTAAATGCCCATAACCCCTTGTGGGGTGGCACTGTGCTTACTGGCCAAGGCAGAGATGTCGAAACTTTACTGTCTCAGTTTGACCTCTGCCTCCTAAGTACTGGGGCTGCTACACATTTCAGTGTGGCTCATGGTAGTTACTCGGTCATTGATTTATCAATTTGCAGGCCAGGACTTCTCTCATCTATCCACTGGAGAGTACATGACGACCTGTGTGGTAGTGACCACTTCCCCGTCTTCCTGTCACTGCTCCGGCGTCAGGCCAACACCTGCCCAGATGGGCTTTAAACAAGGCGGACTGGGAAACTCTGCTGTCACCGTTGATTCTCCCCCCCACATGGTAACATCGATGTCATGGTTGAGCAGGTAACTACAATTGTTTGTGCAGCAGAAAACGTGATCCCTAGCTCTTTAGGGTGCCCAAGGCATAAGACAGTCCCTTGGTGGTTGCCAGAAGTTGCTGAAGCAATTAAGGAGCGTTGGCGAGCTCTACAGCAGCTTAAGCAGAACCCTTCCCTGGAGCACCTCATAGCCTTTAAACGGCACCGTGCCTGTGTTCGCCAACTTACCTAATGTCGGAAGCACAAGTGTTGGGAGAGATACATCTCGACCATTGGGTGCAATATGTCACCTTCCCAAGTCTGGGCAAAGATCAAACATCTTTTCGGGTACCAGACTCCAACAGGTGTCCCGGTGTTAAGATATACGGCATGCTATCTACTGATGCAAACGCAATTGCCAAGCACTTAACTGAGCACTTTGCTTGAGCCTCTGCATCAGAGAATTAGCCCCAGCCTTTTGCACTCTCAAATGGTGGTTGGAAGGGACCACGTCCTCTCATTCACTACATACCACAGTGAATCTTATAACACCTCGTTTACAGAATGGCAGCTCCTCAGTGCCCTTGCACATTGCCCTGACACAGCTTCTAGGCCTGATCGGATCCACAGCCAGATGATTAAACATCTCTCATCTGACTACAAGCAACATCTCCTCAACATCTTCAACCAGTTCTGGTTCGATGGCATCTTTCCATCACAATGACAGGAGAGCACCATTATTCCAGTGCTCTAAACTGGTAAAAACCCGCTTGATGTGGATAGCTATCGTACCATCAGCCTCACCAACGTTCTTTGTAAGCTGCTGGAACATATGGTATGTCGGCGGTTGGGTTGGGCCCTGAAGTCACGTGGCTTGCTGGCTCCATGTCAGAGCAGCTTCCGCCAGGGTCGCTCTACCACTGACAATATTGTGTCCCTTGAGTCTGCCATCTGGACAGCCTTTTCCAGATGGCAACACCTGGTTGCCATCTTTTTTGACTTACCTAAAGCACACGACATGACCTGGCGACATAATTACCTTGCCACATTGTATGAGTGGGGTCTCCGGCGACAGCTCTCAATTTTTATCCAAAACTTCCTGTCACTCCATACTTTCCATGTCCAAGTTGGTGCCTCCCATAGTTCCATCCATATCCAGGAGAATGGAGTCTTGCAGGGCTCTGTATTGAGTGTCTCTCCATTTTTAGTGGCCATTAACGGTCTAGCAGCAGCTGTCAGGCCCTCCATGTCACCTTCTCTGTATGCAGATGACTTCTGCATTTCGTACTGCTGCTCCAGTACTGGTGTTGCTGAGCGTCACCTAAAGGGAGCCATCCACAAGGCACAGTCATGGGCTCTAGCCCACAGCTTCTGGTTTTCAGCCGCAAAGTTTTGTGTCATGCACTTCTGTCGGCATCATACCATTCATTCGGACCCAGAGCTTTACCTTCATGATGATGATCCAGTTGCTGTAGTGGAGACATATCAATTCTTAGGACTGGTTTTCAATGTTTGATTGTCTTGGCTTCCTCATTTTCATTGGCTTAAGCAGAAGTGCTGGCAGCACCTCAATGCCCTCTGTTGCCTGAGCAACATCAATTGGGGTGCAGATTGCTCTACATTGTTGCGGCTCTACAGAGCCCTTGTCCAATCCTGAATTGACTATGGGAGTGTGGTTTATGGCCCAGCAGTGCCCTCAGCGTGCATTTACTCGACCTTGTGCACCACTGCAGGGTTCGACTAGTGACAGGAGCTTTTAGGACGAGTGCCGTGACCAGCATACTGGTGGAGGCTGGTGTCCCTCCATTGCAGATCAGACATGCACAGCTGCTCACCAGTTATGCAGCACACATTCCTAGTTCTCTTGAGCATCTGAATTGCCATCTCCTTTTCCTGCCCACAGCAGTCCATATCCCACAATGGTGGCCCAGGTCGAGGCTATTGATTGCAGTTTGCGTGCGGTCCCTTCTCTCTGAACTGGAGTCCTTCCCTTTACCACCTCTACTTGTGGTCCGTTCACATATACCTCCATGGTGTACACCACGGCCACAGCTTCGTCTGGATCTTTCACGTGGCCCTAAGGGCTCTGTTAACACTGTGGCTCTCCACTGTCACTTCCTATCGATTCTTGACGTGTTCTGGTGCTCTGAAATGGTTTACACTGATGGCTCAATGGCCGATGGTTGCGTTGGCTTTGCCTTTGTTCATGGTGGCCATATTGAACAGCATTTCTTACCCAGTGGCTGCAGTGTATTCACTGCAGAGCTGGTGGCCATTTCTTGTGCACTTCAGTATCTCCGTTCATGCTCTGGGGAGTCTTTTATTTTATGTACTGACTCTTTGAGCAGCCTGAAAATTATGCACCATTGCTACCCTCATCATCCTTTGGTAATGTACATCCAGGAGTCCATCTATGTCCTGGAACAGTCCAGTTGTTCAGTGGTGTTCGTCTGGACCCCTGGTCATATCGGAATCCCAGGAAATGAACTTACTGACAGGATGGCCAAACAGGCTACACGGTAACCATTTCTGAGATCGGCATCCCCGCAACTGACCTGTGTTCATTATTATGCCACACGGTTTTTCATCTTTGGGAGATGGAATGGCAAAATCTCACTACGCACAACAAACTGCGAGCCATTAAGTGGACCACGAATGTGTGGAATTCCTCGATGATGGCCTCTTGCTGGGGCTCTGTGGTTCTCTGCCAGCTCCGCATTTGCTATGCCTGGGCGACCCACGGCTACCACCTGCACCTTGAAGACCCACCTCAGTGTTGGTGCAGTGCCCAGTTGACAATGGCACATATTCTTCTGCTCTGTCCTTCTTTGTCTGCCCTACGACTTCATTTTCAGTTGCCAGACTCGTTATCATTGATTTAAGCAGACACGAACTCGTCGGCTGGTTTGGTTTTATATTTCATCCGTGAGGGTGGGTTTTATCATTCGATCTGAGTTTTAGCACTTGTTCTTTGTTCCTCTGTGTCCTCCACCCTAGTGCCTCTAGGGTGGAGATTTTAATGTGTTGCAGGGTGGCTGGATTTATGTTTTTAGTTTCATGGTCGGCCAGCCACTGTAATTTGCTTCCTTGTTTTACTCTCTTCTAACTGTTTCTTGCAGATCTCTGTTGTTTTATTGTCTTCTTTTGCTCCTTTTAGTGTTCATTGCCTTTCCTTCCTTCTTGGGGTCTTTCCTTTCTTTCTGTTTTATGTTATATGTCTCATCTGTTTTATTCTCAAACTTGTGGCATTTTTTAAATTAGGAACAAGGGACCAATGACCTCATAGTTTGGTCCCTTGCCCTCTCTTTTAAACCAACCAACCAATACAATGTAAATGTGGGAAAAATTAAATAAATCTTAAGTTGCAAAGCAACAAAACACAGTGCACACACAAGCATCTGCCAATGGTAAAATGTGTCGAAGGCTTTAGGATGAAGACTATGCACTACTTAAAAACAACAAATTGCTTCCGATGGGTGTGATGTCACAACCGTTAACATTAGGTTCATTTGAGCATTTACCAGCAGGCTTATGTGCATGTGCAGTTGAGTCATGTATGAGCTATACCTTCTTCTGCCTCTGGCTACTTGAAGTTCAGCTGTTAGCTGTATCATTGCCGACATGGGCTGTATCAGCCGTAGCAACAAGCAGCCAGATGCTACCCGGAAACATTGTTCTGGCACACCCAACCTGCAAGATTCGTACATGCTTAGAGCAGTCTGAGTTGTAGTGGGATGAGGGGTAGTCTCCACGTGAACTGTGATCATGTTTAGTGATTTTGCTGTTTCCTGTTGGTTTTCAGATCAGAAAAACAAAATGATTTTCTCTGGCCATGAGCTATAAAGTGAACAAAAATATTCATATAATTATGGAAGGCTAAAATATGTTATTAGTCTCAGTTTTCTGATTTTATTTTATTTCTAAGTTTTTGGCAGTCTGGTATTAATTGCCTTGCAGAACAATGATCGATTTGCTAAAAAAAAATATGGCTTTAATCAATCTTGTCCACAGAGGCAGTCAATTTATTTGAAGCACTATTGGCTAGGGTCAGCTGTTTACAGAATTTCAAGTGCACGTTGTTATGTTCAGCAACTTCTGGCATAACGCCATAGAACTTAATACGAGGTAATACTTAAGAAAATTTGCATTCCAAAAACCACACTGAAAAGTTTAATATCAGCTTGGGGCCTACTTATTTGTGAATCTGGACATATGAATATGCTCTTTAAGCTGAATTACAGATTTAGTATGGTTTACAAAATGCCGGTGCTCTTGGAATATCCTATGATGTCCTGATTCATTTCTGACGTAATGTAAGATCTCTTAATGCCATACACGCATGTACATGTGGGCTACCTACCTCATCTTGGCTTTGCAGGCACAGTAACGCCGTTTTCTCGTGCTCTCTGACAACCGCTGAAATGAATTCTAAAAGGTCGCAGGAAAATATTGCAATTGGTCATTTGAAAAGCATTACATTTCATTTTGTGCAATATGAGTTATGATGTTACGTGTACAAAACTGCTTTGAATTTCTTAATTCACAGTGTTTGATTTTCATTTAAAGCATAACACTTTGAGGGCCAGCCTCTTAGAAGAATTTCGAGCCCAGAAGACCAGACATTTACGCCATTACTTAAAATATTACTGGCACATTTGTGTGGTGTATTGAAGTGTAACACATGCAAAACAGACAAATATTATATGTGAAACCTTAGCTTTTCTTGTAGCTACACTATGTACATAAATTTAAACCATTGACTTTTCCTATTTGTGTGTTTGCACTGCTTAACAGTGATGTCACTATAGGCTGACTACATCACATGTCCTATACTCTGAATCACTACTTTCACATGTGAAATATCTTCCAAAAGACGAAAACCCTAATTTCGGAAACCATTTTTTGTTGTTGTGTTTACATGTTAACGTCTGAAGCGGATTTGTTAGCCCAGTTAACTACAGCCCCTGGAAAACAGCAAATGTAGTTTATGATTTAGTCAGCACAATCGCTATTTCTCTTCAGTTAGACGAGGTGTAAATAGCTTCAGTCTAATATTTCTACTTATCCTTCACTATATGTAAAGCCACTCTGTCAATATTAGCCAAAATTTTTAAAACAAGACGAAACCTGAGAGCCCAAGCATAGTTCAATACTGGCTGCACTTATACGTCAGCAAAAATTGATTGTGGAACTGGAAAACTGCTAATGAGAAGCAGATTTCCAGAATAAATTTTGAAGTGTTTACGTGACCACCCAGGAGCTGTATTGGGAAATTGGCTTACGAAATGAATGACCACCTCAGTGCCAAGCAACTTGGATTTCGAAAATGTCAATCGTGTGAAACACAACATGCACTTTTCTCACATGACATACTGAAAGCTTTGGATCAAAGCAGTCTGGTGGCTGCAGTATTTCTTGATTTCCAAAAAGCATTTGGCTTAGTACCACATCTACATGTATTGTCAAAAGTATGATCATTTGGGGTATAAAGTGAAATTTGTGACTGGATTGTGGACTTTTTGGTAGGGAGATCACAACATGTTATCTTGGTTGGAGCATCATTGTCAGATGAAGAAATAACTTCAAGTGTACCCCAGAGAAGTGTTTGGGACTCCTGCTGTTCATGTTGTATATTAATGACCTTGCAGACAATATTAATAGCAACCTCAAACTTTTTGCAGATGATGCTGTTATCTGTGATGATGTACTATCTGAAGGAAGCTGCCTAAGTGCTCAGTCCAATCTCGATAAGATTTCAAATTGTTGAAAAGATTGGCAACTTGCTTTAAATATTCTGAAATGTAAATTTGTGTACTTCACGAAACAAAAAAGCATAGTTTCTTATGACTATAATATCATTGAGTCACTGTTGAAGTCAGTCAACTCATACAAATAACTGGGTGTAACACTTTCTAAGGATATGAAATGGTATGATCACCAAGGTTCAGTTATGTGTAAAGCAGGTGGTAGACTTCAGTTCATTGGTAGAATTTGGGGAAGTGCAATCTGCCACAAAGAAGATTACTTACAAATCACTTGTGCAACCGGTTCAAGAATGTTGCTCTTGTGTGTGGGACCCATACCAAATAAGACTAAAAGAGGATATTGAATGTGTATAGAGAAGGGCAGCACAAATGGCCACAGCTTTGTTTGATCTGAGGGAGAGTGTCACAGAGACAGTGACAGAACTGAGCAGGAAGACTCTTAAAGGTAGACATAAACTATCCTGGAGAAAGCCTATTAACAAAGCTTCAAGAATCGACTGTAAATACTGTTTCTATGGTTATAGTACAGTCCCCTGTGTATTGCTCACTTAGGGATCATGAGGATAAGATTAGAATAATTACTGCATGCACAGAGTCATTCAGATAATCATTCTTCTCGCGTTCCCATTTGTGAATGGAATGGGAGGAAACCCTAATATGTGGTACACTGGGACATACTCTCTGCCATGCATCTCATGGTGGTTTGCAGAGTGTAGATGTAGAACTAGATGTAGATGTAATAAGGGCCAGTTACAAATCATGTTGCTTCATCACCAGCTTCATCAAGGTACAAGTTTCTCTCCAGAAGTACCAGTTCAAGTTTAGAGAAGATACAGTGGGATTGAAGAATAGTTCCTCTACTACACCTGGAGCACCATCTAACAAAGCAAAGGATAAGAGGAACAGAAAGTTGAAACAGGGGAGGTCAGTAATAATATACATACCATCATAAACACAGACAAAAGAGTACAAAGCCTGATGAGCACAGCTCTTGAATACTGCTCCTATCACCATAGCTGTTGAATACTGCACCTGTCACCATGAACAACCATCTACACCTAAGACCAGTATCAGCTACATGGCTGTAGCCCTGCCCAAGTCCAGGAGTTGCCCACAGTGGATTAACCTGCACCACGTACAGAACTGACTGATGTGAAATGTGACAGCAGCCAACCTTCAGCAGCCAACATGAGCTACTCTCTGTGTGAACAGTGAACGAAGACCAAGAAGTTAGCTGATAGTTCAGACTCACCAAGAGCACCAGTGCCAGGAAAGTAAAATATGCTGTAAACAATCCCCCCTGGATTTCCAAGTTGTGATTCCAACACACTGATGCCGTGTTGGACAATAATTAGATGACCATACTGCCCAAAGTTGAAGTAACAGTGGCACTAAACAGTGCACTACTGAACACAGTTGATGCTAGATTCACTGTGGCAAATAGTGGCTGCATTACAGACAGCCATTGAGGTAGTCACCAGGTCACAAACAGCTCAGCTTAGCCAGCACAATGAATTGGCTGACAATGTACATGTGGAATTAAAACAACATTAACAGTGGGTTTATACAGTTGTAATGCATGGCCCCAATACGTGACTGGCTTGTGAGACACACCTAAAACAAGGTGCAAACTTGTGATGTGCTAATTATTACTAATGTCACTCTGACCATATGCCTATGAGCAGTGGCCTATCAGTCTATGTTAACAGTGGCTTTTATCAACACCAAGAGCATTTCCCTTCACTGGAAAAACTGGAAGCAAAAGTGGTGCTGTAGAGACATAACACAGGCACATCTCCTCATTGCTGGGTATTGTACACCTCTTTGATCTACTACAATCAGTTGACTTCACTAAATTCCTGTCCCTTATCATGAAGGTCCTCATGGGTGTCAATTTTGTTCCAAAACATTCTTATTGGAACTCCAGAATGATAAACAATAGTGGTCACAAAAATTCCTTGTTGCCAAATAGCTTGCTGTCCTACTGCTGGGCCTTAATATCCATCTTTCCACCAATAGGCAAAGGATGGCTGACACGAGCGATCCTGCAGTCATTCAGGGATTGCCGTGGAATATGTATTCAACAATGTGGAGTAGCATCACTTTTGATATGGATCCAGTCTACAGGTCGTCAACTGGGAGACTTACAGGACCCCATTTGAGCAAGAAATAGCACCCATAACACAGCCTCAAAATATTGGGAGTGAGGAAACACTGTGTCAACAAATGGAGAACAAGCAGACGCTCTACTACTATTAGTCATTTCCTGTCTTGTTCCTTTTGCAAATAAAGTGAGGCAAAACAACTGTCCATATGCCTCTTTATGAACCCTAATTTCTCTTATCTTTGTGATCCTTACGAGAAATGTGTGTTAGTAGCAGTGAATCATTCTGCAGTAGCTTCAAATGATGGTTATCCAAATTTTCTCATTAGCATTCCTGAAAAAGAGTGTCACCTTCTCTCCAGGGATTTCCATTTGAGTTCCTAAAGCATCTCCATAATAACTGTGTGTTGTTCAAACCTGTGGGTAACAAATCTGGCAGTCTGCCTTTTAATTGCTTTGATGTCTTCCTTTAAGCTGATCTGTTGTGGGTCCCAAATGCTCAAACAATACTCAAGAATACTTTTACATTGCACTGGTGTCCTGTAGGTGTTCTCCTTTATGAATGATCCATATGTTCCTAAAATTCTCCAGAGTCAACCATTTGCCTTTCCTACTAGAATCCTTACATTTCATTCCACTTCATATCTCTTTGCAACATTACACCCAGCGAAGTGACTTTATCAAGTGAAACACTACTTACACTGTATTAGAACATTATGGGTTTGTTTTTCCTACTTGTTTACATTAACCACACCAACTAGAAATTTTGTCCGAATCATCTTTTATCCTTGTACAGTCACTCAATGATGACATCTTCCCATACACCACAGCATCATCAGCAAACAGTCACAGCCCGTTCTGTCTGCCAGATAACTTATATATGCAGAAAATAAAACCAGTCGTATCACACTTCCGTGGGGCACTCCTAATGATACCCTTGTCTCTGATGAATACCTGCCGTCAAAGACAACGTACTGGATTCTACTAGTTATGAAGACTTTGAGCAGCTCATATATCTGGGAACCTGTTCCACATGCTCATATCTTTGTTAACAGTGTGCAGTGGGCCTTTGTGTCCAGTGCTTGCAGAAATTTAAAAACATGGAATCTGTCTATTGCTGTTCATCCATAGTTTGCACTATATCATTTGAGAAAAGGGCAAGCTGCATTTCACATCAGCATCAGCAGTGCTTTCTAAAACCGTGATGATTCATGAACAAAAGCTTTTTCGTTTCAAGGAAATTTATAGTATTCAGACTGAGAATATGTTCAAGAATTGTGCAGCAAACCAATTTTAAGGATAGTGGTGTGTAATTTTGTGGGTCCATTCTCTTCTACTTCTTACATACAGGAGTCACCTGGACTATTTTTCAATTACTTGAGCCTGAAATTTATGATAAATGCAAGCAAAGCAAGGGGCCAATGCTGTAGAGTACTCTTCATAAAACTGAATTGGGGTTCCACCTGAACCAGGCAGCTTATTCATTTTCAAATCTTTCTGTTGCTTCTCTGTGCTAGGGATCCCTATTACTATGTTGTCCATATGGAAATCTGTGCAACGGTCAAACAACAGTGTGTATGTACAATTCTCCTGTGTGAATGTTTTCTTAAATGTAAAATTTAAAACTTGAGCTTTCTTTTTTTTGTCTTTTATTGCCACACCAGCTGTAGACCAGTATTACAGTATCATATTTCTTTGTCAAAGTTGATATGTCAAATATGTGTGTCAAAGAAATTTGATGGTGTAACACAAAACTTTATCAGATCTCGCCTGTTGTCAAATAAAGTCCCTATGTCTTCTGTTCACTGCAATGTGAAATGTAACCACTTGGAGCACTGGTGTCACTATAGCGGTTTGGTGCCTCTGTAATGTGTTTGTAAACATTGCTTCAAAGTTGGTGTGTGTTCCTTCGACTCTCTTTATTTTTTAAAATACACTTGTTTTGACTAGGGTGATGGGGGGCTGGAGGGGGGAATAGCAAGGAGCACATTGCATGTTATTAATTGTGTGTTGACGGGCAGGTGGAACATGCTGCAGATGGCTTCATGCCCACAAACACCACTATTTCTCAAGAGAGTATTCTGTTTTGTAATATGAGAAGGCACTTCACTGAGCAACTGAAATACACTCTCATCTATTAGACTGATATACTCTCTCATCCATTTGTAAGTAATTTATTTAAGACTTGACGTCCTCCACTTGCAGCTCTCACAACAAAGTTTGTGCTCTCATAACAAATTTTGCTGAATGTTTTTATTATTTCGACGTAATACCTATGGCTTCATCCAAGTATGTTTCCTTTTTTGCTGCTGCTTTGCTTCCAAATACACACACAATGCAATTGTGGTGTTAGCAACCGCAGTGCACAAGTGCACAATAACAAGGTGTTGTCTACCATCTTCAATTTGTTGAAAAATATGACGACTCTGTAATACCCCTTCTAAGCATCACATCAAATATCTTTATCAGAGAAATTTGATGAATATTTGATCATCTTTGTCAAAGAAATATGATAGTGTAATAACGGCCTTAGATCCACTTCGTGATTTTGCATAGAACACTATAACAGTCAGTAGCCCAGCATGACCACTTATGGCAACCACAGCCACATCGGCTCAATTCCAGTGCCCATAAAATTGGTTTTACATCAATTAACTTAAAATCCAGTCATGAAGTGGTTGCATAATTGTTCACAACATGAAGTAAAACTGCTATCAACATGTACAGAAATCAGGTGTGGGCTGCCAAGATCTTTATGCCCTAACTAAACAACGACACAGCCTGGCAGATGTTAGAGGCTCTTCCCCACTGCTGCCAGGAGATACTACCATTTCAGATTGGGGGAGATTTCATGAATATGGCTGATGCCTTTGCTGTAGGTTTCTTGCAGGTTGAACATCCAGAGGACCAAACCAAATATATTTGGTCAGTGCGTGAATACAAGTTTTTTCAAGCTATACAAGGTACCAGTGATACGATTCATCCCCGTCACTCCGTCAGTGTTAAACTCCCAGCTTAACACTGGAAAGACTCGAAATACTGACTGGCTGAGTGCCAGCCTCCAAGTGTGTCCTACTACATAGTAGCTGTTTTCTGTATCATATTCCATATTTCTAAATTATAAGGCAGAATTGCTGGCAATTATGAGTATTTACATTCAAGGGACAAGATGTGTAGTACTGCTGATCGACGCATATGAATTTTAGGGAGATACGCTTCCTTGCTTTTGGAACTAATAGATCCTTCCTCATGGTAGAAAAAGGGATATAGTGGGGAAGTTTAAAGAAAGTGCAGGTTACTCAAATACAAATACAAATACAAATACTAATACTCTAATGAAAACGAAGGTTGACAAAGATGAAGTGGGGAAGCATTAGAAAGGATCCGTACGTGTCATTAACTGGAGGCACGGAAACATGCAAAGATAGTGACAATACCAAAGGCAGACAAAGAGGTGTAGCTCCGAAAGAGTTATTGATGAATAAGCCCACAGTTCTTGATTTCAAAATTATGTGAGAAGCTATACTTGGAGAGACTTCTGCTGAAAGAGCAAGGGGAAAAAATTATCCCTAGGAGGAGTTTGGCATTGACATGTACATTACATAGCCTATCAAATTCTGTGCTGAGGGGGAGGCTATGGATGCAATGGAGCATTGGGAGTTCTTTTATGGATGTCGTCTGTGCTTATGAAAGCCTGTGGCTTGCAAGCCTTTTAATCATCAGTTTCCCATTGCCACATATCTTTCACCTCTGTACTTATCTTCAGGTAATAATCTTTCACCTGTGTAACCAGTATGGGATCTCTCTAGATGACATTGGTGCTGGTGTGTCACAAAGATTGCTGCTGAGGCCAGTCATATGCCTGGTTTTTACAGTCAAATTGCCACTTGCAGACCAAATGTAGCTTACTCTGTATGCAGTTGACATAGTGGTATTTGGATGGAATATGATGGCTTGGCACCTGGACTGGTGCCTTATAGACATACATTATTGTTTAGCCACCTTGAAATAAAAGTGATTACTACCTTTCAAGGCATACAGAAGTTAAGCCATTACTATTAGTGATGGAACATTCTGACCAACTTGAAAACCTCAACCAAATTCAACGAGAAATAGTACATTGGTCCAGAAGTGCACATTACCTCTGTGTAATGTAGAGGCTTTAGCACATACAGCATCTATGGTGGATTTTTGCTGGGTTGCTTGAAGCAAAGTGAAAATGGAAGTCAGCAGAACATCACACAGACATTCTGTACAAGTTACTGCTCAGACAGCTCTTAAAGAACACCACCACATTGTAAGGGAATGTAACATATCCCCATATTCAGCTCTTGCGAGTACAGAATAATGTGCTGCAAATTACATACCATCTGCTAATAGATTATACCACAGAGCATCTTTTGCAAGTTAAAGGCACTCAATGTGCCTCCAAGGAGTGTTTTCAGAAGACTGATTTTTTTACAAGAGGTTATGATAACCACGGGACCGCCACATATCCAGGCACTTGGGCAGAAAATCCAGCATTGCGCTAAAATAAGAATGGCAGATCCGCTGACACAATAATCAGAAGCTGATGAATGGAGGACATAAAGAGTCATAACGAAAGACGACCTAACATAATGCACAAAATGTAAGGTTGAAGACATGGCCTCCCCCCCCCCCCCCCTCTCTCTCTCTCTCTCTCTCTCTCTCTCTCTCTCTCTCTCTCTCTCTCTCTCTCTCTCTCTCTCTGTGTGTGTGTGTGTGTGTGTGTGTGTGTGTGTGTGTGTGTGTGTGTGTGTGTGTGTGTTAAATTGAATCCACTAAGGCAGATCTGTAAACATTTTAATGTATTTGATGTAACAATTCCAAGGCAGCTTATTCACAATTTCACTTTGTAAGAATTTCCTTTCAGAAGAATAATATAGATATATTTTATCTGTGATTCCTCACTATGTCTAGAAACTTTGATTCATTATGAGGGGGAGGAAGGGGAGATTGTTTTTATCTAAATTATACTTTATTACAGTAGTTCACACTTAACAACAAGTGTACACATTTGATCCTTAGGTTCTGTGGGCATGTATACTCATCCTGATCACCATTGCCCAGATGTTGTGGACATGTATGTGTGCACCACTTGGCTTGTCCTATAGTGTTGTGGACGTCTGAATGCTCGCTGAGGTGCCGACCTCTCACTGCTGCAGACAAATTACTTCTATATCTTGGTGAATAAACAAGTTTCGAGTATTTATCATGCAATATACATGTCTCATTGTGTGCTGTCTTTTGCAGAAAACCTCAATTCTGTATCATGAATTGCTTGTGAATATGGCAATTGTTATGACCACATGATCTGCGATGCACGAGGACATGAGTGGATACATTGTGTGCAAGCATCCTTTGGATGTAAGACCCATTAACTCGAGAACAAAATGAGATCTCGTTCTGCTATCAATTTTAAAGAAAATTTTCATATATTATATACATTTCATTCAGTGCAGTGTACGAGCTAATGTCAACCATGCATAAAGCTTATGCAATGTGTTTTTACCTCTGTGAACGTTTTAAAATTTTGTGCAGTGTTTTACTTTGTTTGATGCAGTGCAGTAACTATGATGAATTATGAAAAGAAAGTCAGTTCTTTGAGTGAAGATATCAGACTTTAATATGTACAAAAATCAAATTTTTTCATTTCATATTGGCTAGAATGCCATCTCTCAACACAGGCAACATTTTGCATAATTTGATGCAGCACAGTGTGTATGATGGATAATGAAAAGAAATTCAGTTCTTTATCAAGTGAAGATATCAGACTACAGGATGTGCAACAATAAAAATTTTTCACCTAATAGTTTCTGAAAAGTGAGATAAGTATTTCATATCAGCCAGAACACCATCTCCCAACACAGGCACCGGCCATAACAAAAGCAGTCTCAGCACAGAATGCAAAGAGCCCATCTGTAGCAGGGTTAATATCTGTCTGTCCCTTGTAATTTTTTGAAGGATATTGCAGGTGCTGCAAGGACTGGAACTAAAAATCAAACCAGGAGAGACAGTTGCCCTAGTGGGAAGTTCGGGCTGTGGAAAGTCTACTGTTGTGCAGCTAATACAAAGATTGTATGATCCCCAGCTGGGATCTGTAAGTATTAATGTACAGTACATAGTTGTAATTTGAAACTATTCAAGTTTGTGTAGAAAAACATTATCGATGTAGATTAAGTATTGCTTGTGTT
This sequence comes from Schistocerca serialis cubense, assembly GCF_023864345.2. Classification (NCBI taxonomy): domain Eukaryota; kingdom Metazoa; phylum Arthropoda; class Insecta; order Orthoptera; family Acrididae; genus Schistocerca; species Schistocerca serialis. The sequence continues at coordinate 587,872,339 of NC_064644.1, forward strand.
AACTGTGCATCTGAACTATTTAATTTTATATTTTTCCTTTGGTAAGAGAGTGATTTCCCTCTCGCCCCAATCTCTCTCTCTCTCTCTCTCTCTCTCTCTCTCTCTCTCTCTCTCTCTTTGTGTGTGTGTGTGTGTGTGTGTGTGTGTGTGTGTGTGTGTGTGTTTGCGCGCCTGTGCATGCATGCAGCACATTGAATTTTGGTTCTCTTGGTACTCATTGCAAAATACATGGTATCTGACATCTCACTTTTGTCTTTAGTAACTAGGAGGATAGTTCTAAATTTCAAATTTCTACTGATATCACCAGATCATCCCCTCATGTTATAAAAATCTTCAGTACTTCTGTTAAATTGCAGAAACTGGCCAGACTGTTGAAAGTTTCACAGCTATTCTCATACAACATTAATTTATGACCAACAGAACTATTTAATGTTGCAGACTAATGTGTCAGTTAGAAAGGTGATGGGCAGTGCTTCTTGAAATAACCAGATTGCGGTACCAATAAAGTGTTCTTACAATGGCAGAATTGGAATTGGCTTCTGTTGTGCTATAGTTTTGAATCATTTGGAAAGAGTTGACTGGGAAACAATCAAAGTTGGCATTCTAGATAGTGATGTTTCAGCAACCATTTGTCTGGTCCAGTAAAAAAATGTTATTTTGGGTCCAGTGTGTTGTCACAGAGAGAGACTTTGAAATTGTGTTTTTCATGAAATTCAGTTTTTCATTGGTATTTCAACAGACTTACAAATGTAATTGACATGTAGCTATCTTTTTCTCTGCAGTTTAACTTCCATATACTTTACATATGAATTTATAGGAAAATTTTCCTTGAAACATATGAAAAATATATGCAGGAATTACTTTTAACATATTTTACTGGTGTTATTTTTTTATATATATTGTAGATGTATTTGTAACGTACTTCTTGACAGATGAATTAAAATTCCACAATGTTCTGAATGATATTAGTGTTATAATTTTCATTGGCTTGTGTAAAGATAGTAAGAATGAAGATTCCTTATGACAGTCAGTTACTCATATTTGTTGTACTCAAAGTACAAGGACAAAACAACAGGTTGATTTCTTGCTGCATGTGCTTCAGCACTATAAAACTTTTTATCTCAATGCCAAATAATGTAGTAGTTATTGTTTGCTATTTTTGTAATGTAATATTGAAGAAACAGAGTTAGACAAGAGAAAACTAACTAGTACAAAGCATTTTATATGACTATATTAAAATATTACTCTGTTCCCTACACAAATCTTGCACATTGCCAGGATGGGTGGCTGGAGTGTCTCAATGATACAACCAGCAGGCACATCAGAGGTTACCTGTGCAGAGGTCAGACTAACACATGGTACTGGAAAAGAGACAGCAGTTATTTCAGTAATTTCAGGGGCAGTTGTTGAAATATAGCAAGATAGGCTTAATCCTTTTGCGACCTTTCTACTCCTTTAGATAACTAATTTGTTTTCTCATCTTTGGTTGCTTCCACCTACACACACGCTGCATGTTCTTGTGTACATAAAGTTGCCAGATTATTATTTGTGCATTACTTTACATAATGTTATTATTCACGTCATAATTCATATCAGATGATTCAAATGGTGTATTTAGTTTTGCCTAAAACCTTGTAAGTTGAGAGAAATTAAGAACTAGAGTTGTTCCAATAACATGTAATCATAAAAATGTTGGAAGCCAGCAACAGTTTATTCACAAAAAGAGCTATCTTATTGGATAGCCATAGTTTTACTCTTTCGCATAAGCAGTGTTCTTTCCCTGAAAACTTATAAAACAGGAAAATATTTGTAATTCAAGTTTTGACCCACATGACATTACTTTCGTCATTTGAGGCCTTAGCTTGTTTATTTCCCAGATTTGACATTGTACTCTGAATCAGATAGTACCACTAATTAAGAAATTTAATAAATTAGAATAAATTTTAATCTGAGAATTTTATGTGAAATTCAGAAAACCACTGTGTTGGTGTGCAGTGTATTAATCAAATAGTACTTCGAACTTCAATACTTTTATAAACATCTGGCATACAGTAAGCCAATATTATTGTTGGGCTAAGTAGGTTGACCCCACTACTAAATTTGGACATTACATTATTGTAAAGTGAAATGTAATTACTGAATTCATTTATTATTTGTACATCTGCCTTTATATACTTCCACCCAATAATGGGTCTGGAGTTAGCAGCTAGAATTCAATCAGTTAACATCTATGTGTTAGCATCCACTCTTATATGCAAAATGTTGGATTCAAACTATGACACAGCTAATATTTCAATGTCGATAAAAGCGAGTCTGCAAGTGCTGTTCATTCTGCTTGCATTTTATAGTTAGGTTTAAGTAGTTTTAAGTTCTAGGTGACTGATGACCTCAGATGTTAAGTTCCATAGCGCTCAGAGCCATTTGAACCATTTTTGTAGGACCAAAAATTAAAGCAGTTTCATGATATGTGACTTCAGTTCTTTGTGTACCAGTGAGGAATTGAAGTTACACTATCAGATTAGTAATCTTACTGTCTAGAAGACTGCCTGAACTGGCCTTCAATGGATGAAAACATGTGGAAACTACAGCGATTATATGTCCTGAGGACATTCAGTTCTATTGAATGATTTATGATGATGGTATCTCCTTGGATAAAATGATCTGTACAATGTTCTTTGATACAAATCCAGTTTTAGGCTTCATCACTGCACACATCCAGCACACCTCCTGATGACTCCAGACCAATGATATTGCTGCCATGCCACTTGCACTAAATGCAGTCAGTGTGGAAAGCTACCCTTCAGGTCTACAAGCATTACATTATTCCCCCTAAGGTCTTCATGGTCTCCCCTTGACCCACCTGGAAAACTGAGTCAGCATCCTATTATGGTAAGTGGGTTGTGCTGAAATATGTAGTTTGGCGGAATAGTGCAAAATGACAAAGCAAGAAGGGCTAGAGGACAAAAGAAAAGCTGTAGAAACATATATGACTATGAGAAGGTTGCTACCTGTTGGAAATTTAAAGAAACCTTTGGAGAAAAGAGCAGCAGCTATATGAATATCAAGAGCTCTTTTGGTGAACCAGTACTAAGCAGAGAAAGGAAAGCTGTTATGTGAAGGAATATATATAAGAACGAGCTGTACAAGTGAATCAAACTTATAGACAATGTTGTAGAAGCAGAAGATGAAGTAAAAGATGATGAGTTGGATTATATGATACTGCAAGAGGAATTTTTCAGTGCTCTGGAAATCTAACAAGGAAACATCACCAAATTGACTTCATATGTTAAGGGCCCCACACAAAAATTGCACCATAATTCTACAGAATGAATTTGTGACCTTCTGAATGTACAGTGTTTAAACTTTTGTGTACACCAACTGTCTGTCGATCGCTCTGCCCCACTGCAGCTGCTTAATGCCAGTGTGTGAAGTGCTTTACGGTGGAATGAGTAAGAGGTTTCTGAAATAGTGATTTTGTATAAGTAACTTGCTTTATTCATTGTGTCAAATTATGTGGTTTCTAACCTGTGGCTGGTGCCAAAGATCTCTGTACTTCGAACATTTTTATGTATCAATTCACAAATGAAGTGTAAATGAAAGAAAAATTTATTGTGTCACTAAAGAAGTAGCATAGCACTATTTAATTATTAACATCACTGTTTAGCATTATTCTGTTTGGATTTTATGGCTGATACTGCTGAAGTGAAGCAGATATACAGGAGATGCAACATTCTTCAATGTTATTGGCATAATTGAATAGTAAATTGAAAAACATTAACTTCATTTTGTAATAATTCTTTAGTTGTTTAGGTTTATTCATCTTAATTTTGTGTTGTATCAATATGAGAACATTATTAAAATAATATAGAATGTACATGTGCATGAGTTTGACATACTACCTACTCATGTTGCTTACCTATTTTTTGTGTAGAATAATATGTGTTTGTGAATAACGTTTCAAAAAACCCTGACAGATATGTGTTATTTGTCACTCTGCTAGTAGTTAATACTCACGCATTAAGCAGCTGCAGTGGGTGGTAGAGCAAGTGACAAAAAACTGGTGTGTACAAAAGTTTAAAAGCCTGTACTTTAGGAAGGTCATAACTACAAACTATCAAAATTATTGCCCAATTTTTTGTGTGGGGTCGATTGGATGTGTGCTTTCTTCTTCTTGAAATATTAGGTCAGGTTGGTGACATTTCCTTGTAAGTCAAAACTAGACATCTGGAGTAGATGACATTGCCTCAGAATTATTGAGTTACTGGTACTAGGCAGAAAATTATTCCACCTGCTACCCCAGGTATCTGAAACAGACAAAATACCTCCAGACGTCATGAAGGGTGTAATAATCCCAAATCCAAAGGAGACAGATGCGAACAGGTATGAATGTTACTGAACCGTCAGCTTAATAAGCCATGGTTACAAAATATGAGGTGGCATCCAAAAATAACAAGAATTTTTTTACAAAACATTGTGTATTTGACAGAAAATTTTCAAAACTTAAACATCTACAAAATAGTATCCATCAGACATAATACTCTTGTACCAACATGTTTTATGTTGGTGGAAATCATTTTAAACTCATCTGAAGTTATGCTGTTTAGTGCTTCAAAAGAGTTTTTTCACTTTTTCTTCATCTTGAAAATGCCTCCCTTATAGCGAAGATTAAGTTCCTTGGCAGTTTTCCATTTTCATTCCTGTCAATATCTGGACATCACCCTCCATGCCACTGGGGTTCTTTGTTGTAGTCCCGGGATCCACGTTCAACTCATGGTGAGACTGTATTCATGTGAATTTAGACAATTTGTATGGTCTCTTTGCCTCCGCTGTCTCAGGTGTAGGGCACAGATCAAATCCTGTGCTGTGTTTTCGTGACGGAGTGTGTCTGTGAAATCTGAGCAGTGCCACTACTGCCACTAACCAGCTGCATGAGGACATGCCTATCTTGTGCCCAGAGAGATCTGAGTGCTGACGTCATGTACCACTGAGCAGTTACCACTGACTGGCCCGCCACCATTGTGCTCATGTTGAAATCATAACAACATGTGCAAAAGCTAAACATCTGTCACACAAACCTACATTTTCTTGCAGCTCATCAGATCTGCTCTCCAGTGGGGTTCTGTGTGGCAGCTGTGCCACAGAAATGCATGAATGGACTGGACTGCTCACAGCCAGCACAAGATAATTGTGTCACATATCCGTCAGTGCGCATATACACTGGTAGGCAAAATTCTGCCAATGTGTGTGGTTTGCATAATTGTGGGTTGGGAAATTGCAACGGCTGTGTGACTTTAGCCACTGTACAGTAAAGATGCGTTTCCCAAGAATATTTTCAGCAGTCTGCAGACTATGTAGTTTGAGCCAACATGAGCTCTCCTTTAGCCCATCTGGAAGTTTTTTTGGCACTCCCCAGTCATTTTTGATTTTGTTTCAATGTTTCTGTGAAGTACACAGTGCCCCACTGTCATGAAGAAAGTTCGTTTCATTCCAGATATGCTGTTCTCCTGCACTCACATGATTGGGTGACACGCTTGTCACTGAGGAGTGTACACCCTCTGGGATTGACGCCATTATCGTGATCTCTGGTTAATGGACATTGCCTTCAGATTTCACTTTTGTCACCTTTTCATTTACTCATTTGTGTGGAACAAATACATTTTTGACAGACGCGTGCATTATCAGTTTCCATCACCACACCATCACCATAGCCTACATTCTGTACGTAGTGCATGGGTGCTACAATAACATCAGCTCACTGCACAACTGACATGTAAGCAGCAATAGCAACACATTCCTGCTTTGCTGTTGTTATGATGCACTCTGATAATCGATGGTAAATTAAACAACTACCACAAAATTCATGCTTTGTACCAAGATTGCTCTTGAAGTTACACAAATGATTTTCTAAAGCTACTAACTTTATTTCTGATTCCGTGATGGGAGATAAGAATGGGGAAGAGATGATAGGACAGAGGGGCTGGAAACTTTTGGGTGGAGGATGTGGGGACAGTATGTTACCATACATTGAGGCCAGGATAATTGCGGGAGCAGAGAATGTGTTGTAAGGTTAACTCCCATCCATGCAATTCAAAAAAGCCGGTGGTGGAAGGAACTATTCAGGTGGCTCAGGTAGTGAAGCAGCCATTGAAATCAAGTCTGTTGTGTTTAGACCACCCTGCGGCACGACATGCAGCTGAACATGACACACTTGATTTCAATGGCTGCTTCACTACCTGAGCCATCTGAATACTTCTCTCCACTACCAGCTGTTCTGAATTGTGCAAATGGGTGTTATCCTTACAACACATTCTCCACTCCCATAATTATCCTGGCCTCAACCTGTGGTAACATACTGTTCCCACACCCTCTGCCCAACAGTTTCCACGCTCTCTGTTGTATCATCTCCTCTTCATTCTCATCTCCCACCCTGTTTATTTGCAACGCTCTGCCAGTTCATCTGCTTGTCTTTCCCCACTCTTCACCTCCCTGCCCCACAACCTCCTGACACTACACTTATTGACAGTCTAGTTCCACACACTCCACCAGATAGCATTGATTACCACCAAAGTATCATTTAGGATGAATGGGCATAGGTAGAGGGTGTATACCAGCAATGCAAAATATACTGTTGCAGAGTGTGCTCTACCACATGACAGTCATGACCTCAGTGCCTGTTTCACCACATGCACCATCTGCGGTTTTCCCTCAGACACCAGTTTCTCAAAACTCCGCACAAGGAAACTAGCGCTACATGTACTTGGTTGTCACCACCCACCTGGGCTTAATTTACATTAATTTCTTTGATTTCAGCATTTCTTCACAATAACTATTCCTTTCTAAACTCCATTTTAGTTTTTTACATCTTTGAATTTCTGACCTGTCTATTTTTCGTCATCCCCCTACCTCATCTATTACATACAATGCACTTAGCTTTTCACTCTTATTAATTTATGCACAATGTTTTAGCAGTAAGCTCTGTCTTGTATATTACACTGCCTTTCACTATTAAGCTCTCAGGTTTTCAAATCTCATTTGGTGCAGTCCCCAATCATCAGTCTTTCCTTCTAATCCCATCCGGTAAGTCTCCCCTGTCCTGGGGTTCTGGGTGACCTTTCCATCTCCACCCCTTACCCCTTTTCCTAAACCTCTCCAGTCCTTTTCCTTCACCCCTCTTCCTTACCCTGCAACCCTTCTGCCAAAAGAACGAGCCACTGGCTCCAAAAGCTTGCATACATGAAACATTTTTTGGTATATGTGTTCTCCTGCCACTGCTTGGTGAGTAGGTTTCTTTATCTATACAGTTCCATTATATTGGTTTGGGATTTGTTATATACATTTTTAATAACTCAGTGTTTGGGCTGCAGAAGTGAACATTCTCTTTGTTGGGCTGGGAATTATATTTATACGTTTGGAGAACTGTGTCTTACTAGTTTCTGCACTGCTCACAGTAAAGCTGGTTAAAAATATTTCTAACCTTTTTTGAGTCCTTCCATTCCTTTGCTTCTTCTTGCAGTATTTTCACAAATTTCTGTGTTAGCATTTATGTGTGTCTGTACTGACTTATAATCCTAATTGGACATGTAATTTCTATTTGGTGCAAACTAATTTGGTTTTCCTTATTAACTTCCCTTATTCACTTTCCAACCCTCTCAAGTGTCAATAATGACCCACATTTCTTTATTAATGTCATTATTACCATCTATCATTTTTAAGTCATACAGTATTTGTTACAGCTCACCCCTTACAAATACAGTTACTTACGTACCTTTGTACGGTGGGACATACAATGTTCTAATTGAAAAATATAGTAGACAAAATATTTGTACATATTCTTCTAGACTTTCATATCAGTGAATTCTTTACCAAGTTTGTGACCTAAGTAACATTTACAACTCATTTAAGTTGTACAGCTTAAAAGGCCAGCAGCAAGAGACTGTGGTCATGTGTGTATATGAGATGCATTTGCTTTGTGTGTGTGTGTGTGTGTGTGTGCGCGTGTGTGTGTTCACGATGAAGGCCATGTTGGCCAAAAAGTTACTTTATGACAGTCTTTTTGTTGTGCCTATATGCGATTTAGCATTTCCACTGTATGATTTTACAGTTTCATTTATCTTAATTTTATCTCAAATTTTGTGGCAGTATTTTTTTTTTTAAAAAAAAACAGTCATTCTGTGACAAAAATTCGTAACTACATTATTATGTTAATGGTATTGTCCATTGTTCATTGGTAGAGCAGTTTCATATTTAAAAGCAAAATGCACGTAAATCACAAATTCCTAGTAGTAATTAATATTTTAGCCCATTAGTCAGGCTCAGCTTAATACAGCATACTAAAGAATGTAATATTGAAGCAGAATGTAATGATGGTAAAGGTAAGTCTGTAAAATGGTGACTATAAATGTAGCGTTTCCTTAAGTTAAATCTTCCAGGTTGAGAGGTTGTGTTCAATATTTAAACCTATTCCCTGGTGTTTCATATACAACTGTCGAAACATCTTTGCCTGTTCAGGGTGTACACGACCCAGGACAACTGGGATATATGGGAAGAACCCAGGAATTTTTTCATCTGGGACAAAGCCAGGAAAAACCCGGTGAATTTTTTAGAATTCTGGGAATTTTTTATTGTTTTAATTTTCAGTTAAATTTTTATAACTTTGACTGGTAAGAACCAATACTCTAACAAAGCATATTACTGTATCTCACTACTGCAGAATAAACTGTAGCAATAAAATACGGATGAGAGAAAAAAAATGAAAATAAAACTTATGTTGCAAAGGAAATGCACCATATAAAACAACAAATCACAGTGCTCATACAAGCGTCTGCCAACAGCAAAATGTTTCAAAGGCTTTAGGAACACTATGCATTGTTTCATAACAACAAATTGCCTCTGATAAGCATGATGTCACGACTGCTTACATTAGATTCATTTGAGCGGTTGCAAGCAAGCTTATGCATATGTGCAGTTGAGTCATGTATGAGTAGTACCTTCTCCTGCCTCTGGCTACAGTAGTGTGGCAGTTAGCTGTATAAGCAGCCAGATGCTATCTGGAAAAATCTTACTGGTGCACCTAAGCTGCCAGATTCGTGTATGCACAACAGGCCTGGAACTAGGGTGTGGGGGCAAACTGGGGTATCTGGCCCAGACGGCAGTTTTGGGGGGGGGTCACCAAATTCATATTACTGAGGAAAAAGACCTCGTTTCACAAAGCACCTAGCATGCAGCGCACATTGGTCTAACAATTACTCATATGATTTTGAATGCATCCCTGTTGGTTTTTGAACATTTTTGATCAAATTCTAAGTTGATTTCTGGATGAATCGTAAGTTAATTTATGAATGCATGCATAGTGTATGTGATGTGTCTGCCAGGGGAATTCCTGTTGCATCTAGAAATAAACTTACCTGCAGTCAAAAGGGGATGGCGCTAAACGAACTGAGTGAATAAAGCCAAGCGGGTGAATGCCAATTGCTGTGTATGTGGTTGACTGGGTTTGAAAATGATCAGCTTTGTTATAATTACTAGTGAATTCCATAGATTCAGACTACTAGAGTGGAAATAAATGACTAACAGGAATAACATGCAACAAAGATTATGAATTGTCTTCTCCGTGTATCCAAGAAAATGAAATTTTGACAGAAAATTTTGGCCAGACCGCTACACTACTAAGGGCCAGCTGCTAAAGTTCTATACTGGGAGTCGCACGGAAGACGCGTTGTACAAACACATAATAACGCCTAACCGGAGAATAAATGTGGGATAACTAAACCGGTGATTATGGCAGGGTTAGTAAAGTTAACCAGAGAATAAGTTTTTGACACTGGCAGGAATAGTTACAGAATCAGTGATGACAAGATTGTTTGTTAGAATGAGGAAGGAGAAGAAACGGGGACTCTCACAAATTACAGAAGAATATGATGATTCCAAATTCATATAAAAATTTTGTGCTACTACTTTTCGATCTCATGCTTCAGAAGCTAGAGAGTATGAATGAAATGTAAAAATATTTCCTAACATAAAACGTTTTGCTTGTAGTAGGCCTAATAGGCAATTGACATTGGTACTTCATGAATTACATTCTGTCGTGTTATAAAAATGACCATTTATACCAAAACAGTCTCATGGTGTGTGTAACAATGGCTGCAATATTAGCCAGGCCTATTTTGTTTTATCTAGCAGACAGTGACAAAATACGTGTAATCAGATCAAGAAACCACATGAAATATATATATGTTTTATATATCAGACTCTTCAGAAAGATGTGCGCTAAAAATGAAGATATCTTTGAAAAGTTGATTTTTTAAATTTTTGGCGTCCTCCCTCAAAAAACACTCGAGGGAGGGGGAGTGCCACTATCTAATATCGCCCGGGTATGGGAATATCGTAGATCCGGACCCAATGCACAGAGCAGTCTGAGTTGTAGTGGGGAGGTGGTAGTCTCCACATGACTCGAGTTAAGTGATTTTGCTGTTTCCTCTTCATTTATTGCTCTCATGTCAAATGAAAACAAAACTGTTTTCTGTGGCTGGGAGCTATCAAGTGAATTAAAATACATTCACATAACTGCAGAAGGCTAAAATATGTTATTAATTTCAGATTTTATTTTGTTTCCACCTTTCTGACACTCAAGCATTAATCGCCTTGCAGAACAATAAAGTTATTTTTGTCGGTTTGTTAAAGAAATTTGACTTTATTAATCTTTTCTGCTGAGGCAGTCAATTTATTTAAACTGAAGTGTTTAATTCAACACTATTGGCTAGTTTCAACTGTTCACTGCAATTCAAGTTCACATTTTCATCTTCTAGCACTTGGGGCATTATGCCATAATAAAGAACCAAACATGAGATAATACAGTACTGGTACTCCAAGGAAATTTACATCTGAATCTGGACATACGAATGTGCACTTTAAGCCGAATTATGCATTTTAGTTTGTTGTTGTTGTTGTGGTCTTCAGTCCTGAGACTGGTTTGATGCAGCTCTCCATGCTACTCTATCCTGTGCAAGCTTTTTCATCTCCCAGTACCTACTGCAACCTACATCCTTCTGAATCTGCTTAGCATTTTAGTATGGTTCATAAAATTCACATGCTCTTGGATTATCCTCTAATGTTTTGTTTCCTTTATGATGTAAGATCTTTTAATGTTTTACACATATGAACTTATGGGCATCCTACGTCATCGTAGCTGTGCAAGGGTGGTGTTGCCTATTATCTGGCGCCCTCTGGCAACTGCTGAAACGAATCCAATTCTAACAGATCGCAGGAAAAATTTGGGACAGTTGTTTGAAAAGCATTAATTTCAAAGTAAATTTCCTTTTTTGCAAGGTGAACTCTGTGTGCGAATGTCTGATGAATTTCTTAAATCACAGAGCATTTGACTCTCATTCAAAAATCAAATCTTTGAGGATGATCATTTAGAATATTTTCGAGCCCATAGATGAGTCAGCGTTATGCAATGATGATGAAATGGGTGACAATAGATTTATTTTCCAAAGACAGTGAACTGTGTTTAGTCTGTGGGGAATATGGCATTTAAACTGAACTGTGGTATCGGTGTGTATTTTGTGGGTAGTGGGCACATGCAGACTGTAGCAGCTATGATTCTCCTGAAAACTACATTTGTGACTTTTGCTCTACTTCATAAAATGATTTGTTTTGTTTTCAGACTTATTTGTCATATTTCTTTATCTACAGTCATGACATACTATTGTTGTTGTTGTTGTTGTTGTTGTGGTCTTCAGTACTGAGACTGGTTTGATGTAGCTCTCCATGCTGCTCTATCCTGTGCAAGCTTCTTCATCTCCCAGTACCTACTGCAACCTACATCCTTCTGAATGTGCTTAGTGTATTCATCTCTTGGTCTCCCTCTACGATTTTTACCCTCCACACTGCCCTCCAGTACTAAATTGGTGATCCCTTGATGCCTCAGAACATGTCCTACCAACCAATTCCTTCTTCTAGTCAAGTTGTGGCACAAAATCCTCTTCTCCCCAATTATTTTCAATACCTCCTCATTAATTATGTGATCTACACATGTAATCTTCAGCATTCTTCTGTAGCACCACATTTCGAAAGCTTCTATTCTCTTCTTGTCAAACTATTTATCGTCCATGTTTCACTTCCATACATAGCTACACTCCATACAAATACTTTCAGAAATGACTTCCTCACACTTAAATCTATACTCAATGTTAACAAATTTCTCTTCTTCAGAAATGCTTTCCTTGCCATTGTCAGTCTAGATTTTACATCATCTCTACTTCAACCATCATCAGTTATTTTGCTCCCCAAAGAGCAGAACTCCTTTACTACTTTAAGTGTCTCATTTTGTTATCTAATTCCCTCAGCATCACCCAACTTAATTTGACTACATTCTATTACGCTCATTTTGCTTTTGTTGATGTTCACCTTATATCCTTCTTTCAAGACACTTGTCATTCCGTTCAACTGCTCTTCCAAGTCCTTTGCTGTCTCTGACAGAATTACAATGTCATTGGCGAACCTTAAAGTATTTATTTACTCTCCATGGATTTTAATACCTAATCCAAATTTTTCTGTTTCCTTCACTGCTTGCTCAATATACAGACTTAATAACATCAGGGAGAGACTACAACCCTGTCTCACTCTGTTCCCAACCACTGCTTCCCTTTCATACCCTTCGACTCATATAACTGCCATCTGGTTTCTGTACAAATTGTAAATGGCCTTTCGCTCCATGTATTTTACCCCAGCCACCTTCAGAATTTGAAAGAGAGTATTCCAGTCAACATTGTCAAAAGCTTTCTCTAAGTCTACAAATGCTAGAATGGAGGTTTGCCTTTCCTTAATCTAGCTTCTAAGAGAAGTCGTAGGGTCAGTATTGCCACACGTGTTCCAATATTTCTATAGAATCCAAACTAATCTTCCCCGAGGTCTGCTCCTACCAGTTTTTCCATTTGTGTGTAAAGAATTTGCGTTAGTATTTTGCAGCTGTGACTTATTTTACTGATAGTTCAGTAATTTTCACATCTGTCAACACCTGCTTCCTTTGGGATTGGAATTATTATATTCTTCTTTAAGTCTGAGGGTATTTCCCCTATCTCATACATCTTGCTCACCAGATGGCAGAGTTTTGTCAGGACTGGCTCTCCCAAGGCTGTCAGTAGTTCTAATGGAATGTTGTCAACTCCCGGGGTCTTGTTTCAACTCAGGTCGTTCAGTGCTCTGTCAAACTCTTCACACAGTATCATCTCTCCCATTTCATCTTTATCTACATCCTCTTCCATTTCCATAATATTGTCCTTGTATAGACCCTCTATATACTCCTTCCACCTTTCTGCTTTCCCTTCTTTGCTTAAAGCTGGGTTTCCATCTGAGTTCTTGATATTCATACAAGTGGTTCTCTTTTCTCCAAAGGTCTCTTTAATTTTCCTGTAGGCAGTATCTATCTTCCCCTAGTGAGATATGCCTCTACATCCTTACATTTGTCCTCTAGCCATGCTTAGCCATTTTGCACTTCCTGTTGATCTCATTTTTGAGACGTTTGTATTCCTTTTTGACTGCTTCATTTACTGTTTTTTTTTTATATTTTCTCCTTTCATCAATTAAATTCAATATTTCTTCTGTTACCCAAGGATTTCTACTAGCCCTTGTCTTTTTACCTACCTGATCCTATGCTGCCTTTACTATTTCATCTCTCAAAGCTACCTATTCTTCTTCTACTGTATTTCTTGCCCCCATTCTTTTCAGTCGTTCCCTAATGATCTCTTTGAAACTCTCTACAACCTCTGGTTCTGTCAGTTTAACCAGGTCCCATCTCCTTAAATTCCCACCTTTTTGCAGTTTCTTCAGTTTTAATCTGCAGTTCATGCTCAATAGATTTTTGTCAGGGTCCACATCTGCCCCTGGAAATGTCTTACAATTTAAAACCTGATTCCTAAATCTCTGTCTTACCATTATATGATCTTCTGACACCTTCTAATACATCCAGTCTTCTTCCATGTATATGACCTCCTTTCATGATTCTTGAACCAAGTGTTAGCTATGATTAAGTTATGCTCTGTGCAAAATTCTACCAGGCGGCTTCCTCTTTCATTTCTTACCCACAATCCATATTCACCTACTACGTTTCCTTCTCTCCCTTTTCCTACTATCGAATTCCAGTCATCCATGACTATTAAATTTTCACCTCCCTTCACTATCTGAATAATTTCTTTTATGTCATCATACATTGCATCAATTTCTTTGTCATCTGCAGAGCTAGTTGGCATATGAACTTGTACTACTGTAGAAGGCGTGGGCTTTGTGTCTATCTTGGCCACAATAATGTGTTCACTATGCTGTTTGTAGTAGCTTACCTGCACTCCTATTTTTTATTCATATTTAAACCTACTCCTGCATTACCCCTATTTGATTTTGTATTTATAACTCTTTATTCACCTGACCAAAAGTCTTGTTCCTCCTGCCACCGAACTTCACTAATTCCCACTATATCTAACTTTATCCTGTCCAGTTCCCTTTCTAAATTTTCTAACCTACTTGCCCAATTAAGGGAGCTGAAATTCCATGCTCTGACCCATAGAATGCCAGTTTTCTTTCTCCTGATAATGACGTCCTCTTGAGTAGTTCGCGCCTGGAGATCCGAATGGGGGCCTATTTTACCTCTGGAATATTTTGCCCAAGAGGATGCCATCATCATTTAACCATACAGTAAAGCTGCATGCCCTCGGGAAAAATTACATCTGTAGTTTCCCCTTGCTTTCAGCCGTTCGCAGTACCAGCACAGCAAGGCCGTTTTGGTTAGTGTTACAAGGCCAGATCAGTCAGTCATCCAGACTGTTGCCCCTGCAACTACTGAAAAGGCTGCTGCCCCTCTTCAGGAATCACACATTTGTTTGGCCTCTCAACAGATACCCCTCAGTTGTGGTTGCACCTACGGTACGGCTATCAGTATCGCTGAGGCACGCAAGCCTCCCCACCAACGGTAAGGTCCTTGGTTCATGGGGGGGGACATACTATTATAAGTATCATATATAACTTTGTAACAATGTACATTTTAGTGATATACATTCATGTTATAATTTCTCACTAATGTCGGCGTTACTCCAAAGTGGTGTCGAAATTGCCCTGGCGACAGGGAAATACCGACGTCCAGTAGACGTTGCTATATATGCGTTTTTCACTTCATAAATGGAATTAGTTTAACAAAACTATATTTTTAATGAAAGCAGAAATCCCCAATTAAACATTAGGTACCTCAATAAAAAACATAACTAAATCAGTAAAAATGTAAAAATTAAAAATGTCTTAAGGTGTCAGCTTTTCCCCGGTCTACCCTAACTGTTTCAAAACTAATGATACAGTACAATGTAATGTATTGAAACAGTGAAACAGTTTGTGTTTTGTGATCATGTAGGTCTTCACATTGTATAATTTTGAGTGTCTACTGTATAAATATTGTCATAAAAACAAAAATGAGGTCTGAGAGCGCCAATCATTTCGCAGAAAGTATGAAACTTTCACTTAGGCATCTTGGCAGTTTTGTAATTCCTCCAGCAAATGCGCTGCTTTTGTGTCATGTGACTTTCATACTTTCCAATTGGCTTAGGACAGACTTTATATGTTTGACATAACGCATTGTCCAGAGAAGAACAAAATCAGTTGAAATTTTACTGTTTCATTTCTGAGTAGATCTGCTGTACCTATTATAAGTTGTAGTTTAGAAGTATTATTTTTGATATCGTCTGTCTGTTATTATTTGCCCCTGATTTGAATAGAAGCACTCACATAGCCATAATACAAAAACATCGTTTCATTATTTCAAACAGGAAACCACACTTGATGTTCTTTCTACTACAGCAATGGATCTTATGATCTGTGTATCAATGCCATCTTCATGTATTTATCAAGCTCGACTATACTTGCAGCACATGAAATGTCCACACTTTCTATCAAGCCTCCTACAGCGTGTTCAACGTCGTGCCAGATGTTGTGACTGCTAGAGTTGAATGTGCTTACCACAACTGGTTTGGCTGATGGTGGACTGTCTGTAGAACACTGAGTGGGTTTCTGTCATATTGCACAGCACTTGTTAATTATGGCGTCTTTGTTTCTTTTAATTGATCCCCAGTTTTTGGAAATCCATGCTCCGTGAAGCAAGGATCCAGTAATGTTGTTTCACAAGGAATTGCTTTATCTGCAAGCTTTTGAACGAGGTGGGTACAGATTCCATCCTCAAGTTTAGCAATTATTGTATTAATGGCTCCATTGCTGTAATCTAAGTTTTTCAGTCTCAGACAATGGCTTTGTAAACCTTTACTTTATAAGACAACTTTTGGCAAGATTACATTTCTTTCACTGCTAATTTCTGTTGTGACTTGCTCAAAAGGAGATGGTATTTCACAAGATTTTTCAATAACTGATCTGTCTTCATTGGACAGTTTTGTTTGTGAATCCACACTGAGGACGGCAAGTGTGCTTTGCAAAGGCTCTTTGATTTTCACAAGCCTGTCAAATATTTCATACAAGGAATTCCATCTCGTAGGGCAATCTTGTTTCGGTGTTAAAATAGGGAAGCACATTTGCTTCTGAATATTGCATAATTTCCCAAGTGTCTGAGGACTTCATGTGAAAATTCTGCTATTGACTTCACTTTTGCCCTTGTGTCTGTAATTGGTTCAAGGCTTGCATGCACAATTAAATTCAGTTATCTGCAAAACAAGGCACATTCCACCATTTGCACATCATCACTGCCTTCACCATACTTGGTGCATTATTTGTAGTGCATGCTACAATTTTGTTTGTAGTACCCCAAGTTGAAGTCACATTTTGTAATTCATTGGAAATGTTTTCAGCTTTATGATTGTCATGGAATTTAAAACTAGATAACAACTTCAGATTGCAGTTTTTATGAATGAAGTGAGCAGTCACAGCAATATAATTCTCATTTTTCACAGATGTCCATTGGTCAGTCGTAATGCAGATGCAGGATGCAGCTTGCACTGCAGATCTTACTCACATGAGTGAGTGTGTTGTCGAACACTTGAGAGAGTTGACTGTTGGAGACTGTTTTTCTACTGGGGGGTACATTTTTCTAAAGTCTACACTCTCAGCTACATTAAATATAAGTTACTCTTTATTAAGTCTTAAAATCTGTTCCTCTATTTTGGCTCGTTGGGGTGAAGGCACTGGTCTTGATGCAAATCCAGTAATCTTTGTTTGTCTACCACACCAACCCAGAACTGAACTGGTGGAAGTGCTGGGTATTTCTTGCACAGTTTTTTCTTCACCTTGACGCATTGGCACTGAAATGCCAAATACCTGAACAGTTGCTGTGGAAACTGAACTGGCTTCATCACTGCCGAGATTAATAAAAACTGGTTTCGAAAGAGTTTTACTTAAATTAGCTGTTGGATTCTTATGTTGGAAATGTCTGTTTAAGCAAGAAGTTGAACTACTTTTAAACGACAACACTACTGAGCACAAGTTACATTTAATTTTCTCAGGATTCATCTTCAAAAAAATAATCCTACACCGGGCTTCATTAACGCCATAGCTGAAGACATGGAACTGGAGGCAGCAGCAAACTGCAGAAACAACGGATACACTACTGGGATTCCCACATTGTGTTAGTGTGGGTAATATACTTGTCCTGCTAATTTCCATGCACACAAAATGAATCATTGTGGAGAATAGACACATTGACTATAGACTCACAAATAACACCATGTAATTCGAATAAATAACAAAATTTTTGTCCCCCAAATCCACTGTGATATCCAGCCTTTCCTGTTCATCGCTACACCATCAGTGACCGGTCAACCAGATTGCTTGCAAGTATACGTACATCCAGTGTATGTATATGTCTAAAAACTACCACTCTACACCTTTTTTAAACAAAATGTTGTAGGTTTACTTGCATTTTTAATATCATTACTGTACATGAACAGAGAAGTGTATGTTACAAGATATGTGTAATTTAATTGAATGTTTTTCACAATTTTATTATTTTGAATGCGAATACTGTGCGTTATTTTATTGTTTGTTAGTGTTTATAAAGCAGATATCACTCCATTTTGGAATAGGGTAGCCAATTAGAAACAAAGCTTTATTTTTGGAAATCTTAAGCTTCACGCCGTTGTGTGTAAAAAAGATTTCGACACTCCTGAAAGTGTTTTATGGAGTAGTACGTTAAATGTGCTTCAGTATCTGTGCCGTGCCCAAATCTCATCCAAGATACAGTGGAATGAAACATGACTGTTTAGATACAGTGAATCCATCCCAAGCACAAGTGGCCTGAAACAGTATTATTTTGAAACAATGATACAGTTTCTGTGTCTGCCTCGAGATCAAATCTGGTCCAGTTATCCAAGACAGAGGAGAATGAAACACCACTGTTTCGAAAAAGTGGAACACTGCCATTTCGAAACACTGAAACAGTTCCACGTATTGATACACTGTATCAAAACATAGAAACAGTGGTCAAGTCTACTTTGTATATCTGCTGTCATCGGATGGCGAGATCGTTTGACATGAGCTACGACTGGCTTACAAAAGTGCATTGCAATCTTGATTTCAGTCCTTCAGAAAGTAACATGTGGTGTTCGGTGGAATTCAAATTTATACTTTTGTAATATGATAATATGCAGTTTATGTGTTGCTGCACATCAGACATCTTTCCAAAGCGTGTTTTTTCCCCTGAGTTTCGTTTTCTAAAGTACTGGGAAATTCAATGTCAGTGTATAAAACCACAACCATTGAAAGGATTGATAAGTTTTACAGTTCCAAGGAAAATTATACTGCTACTTAACACAGAAAAAGTGTATTTTCATCCAGGAGAAAGTGTATTGTTAACTGGGAAATGCAGGAAAAATCCGGGAATTTTTTGTTCCTCATCCACGTATAAGCCTGCTGTTGGATGTACAGCATCCACTAGCAACACCTGTGATATGTAATATTCCATGTTGTTGTGGCCAAGAATACATTGCAACCAAAAAGGGAAGTGTTAACACTTGCTTGGTTGAACATAAAGGGAACTGTCACCTGAGGCAAACTGACAAACTGGACTTAGCTGAATGTGATACCTAAGCAGGAAGTCATTAAATAAAATTCGTTGAGACTAGCATTTTAGTCAGGACAGTTCATTATCATGTGCACTTGTGTACAGAAGCAGTAGAGCTTTACATACAACATGTTACTTTCAACAGAAAATAAAGGAAATCAGATAAAATGTGGATGCCAAATATGTGCCAACAGGATGATGATCGATTACTCTTAATCGCCAGTGATGACACAAGCCAGAGATGATATTCATTAGGCATCATGTGATGTATGGTGATGCCACCTCTATAAATTCAGGGGGCCCTCAAGCCCTTGATGCAGTTGCCGTTTTTTCTTCAAAGATGTCTCCACAACTGGAGACAAAACACCAAGAAATAGTTTTATATACCTGCCAAGGCCTCTCAGCTTGGAAGTTTTAACTGAAGTATAAAAGCTGTTCAGTCTGTGGGACTCGTCTCTTGTCTCTGAATCTAAGTAAAACTTGACCTTACAATTAAAATTTTGGTTGATATTTTGTATTTTAGGTGTCCTTGGATGGCTGTGATTTGAGGAAGTTGAATGTACGTTGGCTTCGTAGCAACATAGGAGTTGTTGGTCAAGAACCAGTACTGTTTGCATCAACTATAGCAGAAAACATTAGATATGGAAAACCTGATGCAAGTCAAGCAGAAATAGAGAAAGCAGCTATTGAAGCAAATGCCCATGACTTCATATGCCGAATGCCACAAGTGAGAAACAATCTTATCATTTACATGATAGTGATAAATGTACTGTTAAAATTTATTACTGGCTTTGCTATATTGTAAAGCTTCTAGAACATTATTATCTTGAGTCCACCTGCACATGCACACATAACCACATCCACATGCAAACACCCCACCCCCCTCTCCCACTCGCCCTGTCCCCCTCCTCCCCCACACCCCTCCCGTCCCGTCCCATCCCGTCCTGTCCCGTCCGTCCCCTCCCCGACACCCCCCCCCCCCCCCCCCCGGCCACGCACACACAAATATAAATAAAGACTGTAACCTGATATTTATCTTTAAGATAATCATTAGTGTACCACAAATATCTGAGATCTCCCAACATTTTTTTGAAAAATGTCATTCTGCCAAATAGATGTGATATTTATGTCTATAATCAGTGAGACAATCAGTCACAGAATGATGCTATTAATGCCATTATTACAATATGAATTGATAATTACAGTTTGTGCTTATTCTAATGCTGATTCTGGTCAATGCTTTGAAACTGATCGGCATCGACTGTGTACAACAGAATGAAGTTTGTTCTAACATTACAGTTTTCTTGCCATTGTGATTTTATGTTTGTATCAGTTGTTGCACTTCTTTTGTTTCATGACCCTGATCTCAGATTGATGTAATCTTGCTGAAATTATTTCTTCTATATTGAACCTGTGAGATACAACATGGATAAACTATTGCAAATCCTAACATTTGTTTGTGATGATCGTGTCTTGCTCATTTAAGCTTTGCATTTATGTTGTTGATGGTGTGATTAATCATAACAAAAAAGTGTGCTATTAAACCCCACTGAAGGATTAGAGTGCTAATGGCCTTGGCGCAGTGATAACACCAATTCCTGTCACGTCATTGAAGTTAAGCGCTATTGGGCTGGGCTAGCACTTAGATGCGTGGCCATCCTGTGTGCCGAGTGCTGTTGGCAAGAGGGGTGCACTCAGCCCTTGTGAGGCAAACTGAGGAACTACTTGATTGAGAAGTAGCAGCTCCGGTCTCGTTAACGGCTGGGAGAGCGGCCTGCTGACCACATGCCCCTCCATATCCGCATCCAGTGATGTCTTTGGGCTGAGGATGACACGGTGGCTGGTCGGTACCATTGGACCTTCCAAGGCCCGGTTGGATGGAGTTCAGTTTAGTTTAGTTTAGAAGCATTAGAACAAGAAGTTGTATATGATGGAAATAATGAATGGCCCACTGTTCCATTTAATAAAGAAATAAGGAAGAAAGAATATTAAAAGGAGGTTCAAGTCCAAGACATTCAGTACAGTGCACCTCTCTATCCCTACCCTTCCTCCCTCGCTCACTCTTCCTCACTCCTTCTCCTCCTCTCTCTCTTTAGCACGAATATACACAGAAATCAGAGGTCACTGCAACTGCATATAATGTACATATAATGATTAAAACCTTTCTTTAGAGAAATTACATTACTAAGGAAGTGTCCTGGGTGACAAAGGGAGATAGAACATAGCTGTAATCTTCACTACTGTTTAGTACAGCAGATTATACAAAAAATATTGATTAATGACACCAATGTGTACTTATTATACAGTTAATTTCAACAGGGCTATGATACTCTGGTGGGAGATAGAGGAGCACAACTTTCAGGTGGCCAGAAACAGCGGATTGCAATAGCAAGAGCCCTTGTGCGCAACCCTCGCATTCTGTTGCTGGATGAAGCTACTTCTGCACTAGATACCCATAGTGAAGCCCACGTCCAGGCAGCACTGGAGAAGGCCAGTGCAGGTCGTACCACTGTGCTGGTTGCACACAGATTGTCAACAGTGGTGTCTGCAGATCGCATAATTGTTCTTTCAGGAGGCTGTGTTGTGGAGGAAGGTACTCACTCAGAATTAATAGCACTGAATGGATATTACAGCAAATTAGTAGCAGCTGCAGGAAGAGATGGTGAGTAAAGCATGACAGCTTTGTACTTATCTGAAACACTAATGTGATCTTAACTAATTTATTGTAGCCATCTTTACACATTAATTTGATCTTTGATGTAAAGCCTGAAGACAGAATTGTCTAGTAAGTTCTGATATTCAATTTGAAACTTTTTTCACTATCACCATAACAACATCTATTGAAAGCAGGAATGTTGCACAAAAGGAATTAATTTTTCAGTTTCTCCTGGAATATTTGGTGGTCGAACAATTTACAGTCGTACTACTAGTCCATAGTGTTCAACAGGCACAAAATTTTGGCGATCTGATGTGTTGCCATCATCAGGTTTGTTGACATACTGAGCTCATGGAGGTACACAGCTGACTTGTATCCTCTCACACCACAAGCTGTTCTGTTTGTTGGTCCTTGCCTGAGGGCACACATCAGCATTCGCAGAGGGATTTGCATCAGTGTCTGTGGTAGTGTTGATGTAGTAGTTGCTGTCTGTCCTGGTCATCAGATTGTTGTGTTTGGTGAGTGTCTTCGTAACTAGCCCCAGTTATTCCAGGTGGATTCTCTAATGACACTGCCCCATAATTTGGAAGCTTGTGTTAAAAAAATTCTGGTAGGTTCATATTCCATCAATGATCCTCTGACAAACAGTGCTCTGTGGTCACAAACTTGTTGAGGTACTTTAATTGAGCCTGTCACTGTTGTTTTTGGCATTGATCTTCAGTGGTGCACATTGTTTGTCCACACTGGCATGGAATCTGACGACAAAGACAATGCTTCTGTTGTTCTCTTCCACAAGTACTACACTGAGAAGATGCAGAGCTTGCTAAATGATGACACAGGAAGATCAAGACTGACAACACCAAGAAGGTGCAGAACAAGACCAGTGCACTTCTTAAGGAATCGGAGTTACCAGAAGGGGTCATAAAGAAATTTTAACCCCAAAGAATTGTACTGCCAAGACTTTATGGAGTCGCTAAGGTCCAGAAAGATTAGGTGCTGTTATGTCCCATTGTCAGCAACATCAAAGCTCCTATGTATTTGGTCACAGAATACCTGACAGGTATTAAGTCCTTATGTGGGTAACTGCCCACATCACATCTGCAATTCTGTAGATTTTGTGAAACACGTCAATGACCTCAGGCTCAAAGACTCCGATATCATGGTGAGTTTTGACTTGGTTTTGTTATTCACCAGGATGCCTCTACATGAGTCACCAGAACTCATTGGTCAGAAATTTGATGAGGAGGCCACTGACATTTTCAGGTATTTTGTAACCTCTTCATATTTTCTATTTAATGGATGAATGGAGTCGCCATGGGTAACCCACTCTCATTTGTGGCTGTGAATTTATATATGGAACACTTCGAGGAAGAGGCCCTTACATAATCTAAGTAGAATCCCACCTGTTTTTTTGTGGATGACAAGTTTGTCATCAGCACCATAGGTGGAACAAACTTCTTGCCTTCCTTGTACACCTGATCTCTGTACATCCCAATATCAAATTCACTATGGAGACCAAAGGAGGAGGAAGATTACCATTGCTGGACTTAGTAGTCAGGAGAAGAGCTGATGTCAACCATGGGGCACTGTGTGTATTGGAAGAAGACGCACACTGACCTGTATTTGCATGCAGATAGCTGCCACCACTATGCACATTGAAATGGGGTATAAAAGCTCTAGTACACAGGGCACACACTGTATGAGGTGCAGAGTGTCTGCTCCACGAAATGAAACATCTCAGAACTGTGTTCCAATAAAAAAAAATGGATACTCAGAATGGCAGAGTAAGCGTGCTCCTTGTTCTGCTACTACAGGACAACAAATGGAGAGGGAAGAAATCACGGAGTAGGAGGTAACCTGTATACTGTACACCAGCATGCTATTGGGAAAAGTAGGGCACACACTGAAAAAGCAGTGGGTAAGAACTGTCTTTTGCCTGCCCAATAAAACACGGGAATTATTGGGAAGTGTCAGAGATGACCTCAGATTATGGAAGCCCAGGGTACATCAGATTCCATGTCAATGTGGACAGATGTATATTGGACAAACAGTGTGCACCATTAAAGATCGAGGCCAAGAACACCAGCAGCACACTCGACTAATGTACCCCAACAAGTTTGTGGTTGCAGAATGCTATTTGTTAGAGAATCATGTAATGAAATATGAACATACCAGGATTTTAGTGCAGACTTCCAAATAGTGGGACAGTGTTATAAGAGAAGTCAACAAACTTTGCACCAGGAATAATCTATATCAATCAGGATTGTGGATATAATCTCAGCAAGGCTTGGGAACCAACACTAGGTCTAATTAAGAAGATGCTCACCAAACACAATGATCTTGCGACCGGAGCAGACAGAGAAACTACTTTGATACTACCACAGATGCCGATGCAAGTGTCTCTGTGGAGTGAATGGCTTGTTATGGCAGGGGATACTGGTATACACTATGTTATCAAAAGTATCCGGACACCTATTAGTGGACAGTAGTATGAGGTGTATGAAGTCTTCAGCTTAATGATGGCTTGAACTGTGCTGGGGACATTTTCAGTAATGTGTTCGGATGTCTGTGGAGGAGGAATGGCAGTCCATTCTTCCTCAAGAGCCAAAACCAGAGAAAAAAGTGATGTTGAACACTGGGGTCTGGAGTGAAATTGACATTCTAATTTGTGCCAAAGGTGTTCCATTGAGTTCAGGTTAGGGCTCTTGAATGGGCTAGTCCAGTTCAGGAGTCTTACGTTCACAAACCATTGCCTCACAGATGCTGATTTATGACAGTGTGTGTTGTCATATTGATGCAATCAAGGTCTCTGAACTGTTCCTCTACCTAGGTCTACGGAAAACACAATGCTGTAAAACATATTAATATTCTCCCACATTTTTCTTAAGCGCAATAATGGGACCTCATCATAACATCGAAAAACATTCCCATACAGTACTACGACGTTCTCCATACTTCACTGTTGGCACTACACCTGGTGGCAAGTAAAGTTCTCCAAGAATTTAGCCAAATCCAAACCCTTCCATTGGATTGCTGGAGGGTACAGCGCTATTCATCCTCTAAATCACTCGTTCCCAATCATCCAATGTCCAGTGGTGTCACTCTTCACATAACTGCAAGAATCATTTAGCATTGGCTACAGAAATGTACGACTTATGAGGAGCTGCTCATTTTTTGTACCCCTCTCATTTTAATTCAGTGCGCACAGTCATTGTGCTAGCTGGACCTCTGATAGCACTTTGAAACTCACAAGTGATCCCTGCCACTGATTTTATGAGATTTTTGTACTGCTACCCTTTGCAGTGTATGACAGTCCTTGCTCGTCTGTGCATGAGGCCTGCCTGGTCTCGATCTAGCTGTGGTTGATCCTTGGCACTCCCACTTTGCAATTGAATCCCCATCACTTAACTAGGCTGTCTTTAGAAGGAATGAAATGTCCCAGATGTATTTGTTAAGGTACGTTTACACTGGGATACATGTATCGCGACATGTATGAGCCACATGTCAATTTGACATGTCGCGATACATCACCTCATACAAAAATTCACGGAACTTGTATGCGGACCCTCGAGCTCATACATGTCGCGTATACATTTTGTATATCGCTTTTTGGCCATATACGCGACATGTATGAGCGACATTTGAAGAACTCGCGCATGCGCAGTACTATCATTTCCTGTCGCCTTGTCGACTGCCGCTTATTTTGACGATTAGCGCATGCGTAGTACCAGGCTCTTTGGCGGCTGTTTGAGTTTTGGAGTTGCCGACTATCGTTTCGACGTTAATGTATCTGCATAGAACATCAAAAAGTGCCATATGCAACATTATTCTTCGTGTTTGCGGGGCTATTGTGCAAGTTTTATTCCAAGAAGTGAAGGTAAAAGTTTTATATATATCAGAGTATGTAATACATTCTATAATTTTTTCATGCATCTGGCACGTATATAAATTTTTTGCTATTATTCCGGCGGCCTCGCGTGATAATGTTGACAACGGATGCCGACAATCGTGTGTGAGACGTTGGCATTAGCGATCGCGCGACAATGCAAATGTTTTGTAATGAAATCTTCATTTCAAGAGGAATCCCCAGTGGCCAAAAAACGGAGTGTTACTGCCAACTGATCCTCTGGTGGAATCGCTTCCCGAAAGTTGGTGTTGGTTTTGGACACAAGAGGAGCCACAAGTGATAACAAACCGCGGAAATCCTCCATACTCATCCTAACATAATTTCTAAAATATGCGCCATCCTCTAGCGTTAATTCGCGAGAAACTCTCTGTGCCACCATCTACGCTTCCTCCGCCTTTTCTTCTTATCATCTTCCAAAAGAGCAAGTGTATCAGCACATAAAAATGTGAAAACTTCCAAATCGTCGTCGGAAGCTATCGCACAGTGATACACATCAACCAGTGTAAACGCACGCTCATACATGTATGAGGTTGATACTTGTCAACTCATACAAGTCGCGATACATGTCGCAAAGTTGCATATACATGTATCTCATACATGTGCCGATACAAATCGCAGTGTAAACGCACCTTTACTCAGATGATATACAATAATTAGTCCACACTAGGAGTCAGTGAGGTCTCCTGACCAACCCATTCTCCTGTTGCTGCTTTTCTACTGGTAACATAATATTCCCTGCATCTTTTTATACTTGTGGATCTGCATATCTGATGTCTAGTGGTCAATTCCACGTTACATAAATGGTGTCTGGAAACTTTTTGATCAGATAGCGTAAGTCGGCCGTGCACCCTCAGGAGCTTGGTTTGTCAACAAACGTGACAATGGAGACATGTCTGAGCCCTGAAATATTATTCCTGTTGGACACTATGACTGGCAGTACACCTGTGGTGGACTGTTTGATCAAAAGGATTTAAGTTTATCTTTGACAAGCACTTGAATCCAAAATACGTTTCCAGCTATTGTTATGCTCTTTCAGTGTACCCTGGAATGATTCCACATATTTCTGAAATATGACAATATCAAGGCAATATACAAATCTTTTCTTATAAGCCGATAGAAAGATCAAGTCATAAACATAGTTAACATTCATAAACTTTTGAGAACACTGTTACTTATTTCTTTCATACATCTGTGATCTGTAATGCTTAGTATGCTCTTCATTCCTGCTCCTTTGACACATTATCTCTCTCTCTCTCTCTCTCTCTCTCTCTCTCTCTCTCTCTCTCTCTCTCTCTCTATTTTACAGGTAAACAAGCATTTCTGCAGTACTTGCTTGCATTGCTCACAAATTTTCCACAAGTAAATGTTAATAATTGTATATTACTTTTCTCATTTTGCATTAACTCAGCTATGGAGAGTTAGACACACACATACATAGAGTACATGACCAGCATAGCTACAAATGATATTATACAAACATTTGTTTACACATATTTAACATTAGTTCTTTTTTCTTGTACAAAAATCATTCTTTTATTTGATTTAATATTTATTTGCATATAAATTGATGAAAAATTCAGATATGGTGTAAAACCAATGCTTAAGCAAGGAGGCTTTCAGATTCATATTAAACAAAGTGAGAGACTTCACGTTGTTATTTTTATTGGCAGGTTGTTGTGTAGTTGAATACTTTGGTTAAACAATGAATTTTTAAAGGCAGAGATTCACATTATTTCAATATGGAGTTTCATTTTCTGTCACGTATCTTGATAATGGATATTAGCATTAGTGGCATTACTTTTAATAAACAGAAACATTTCCAGTATATAAATGATGCCAAGAAGTAAACTAACTGATTTTTGGAAGAGAAGTCTATAGCTGTTTGTTGGCTTTGCACACGTATTACCCACACTCTTTTATGAACCAGGAGAATGTCTGAGCTAGGTGGAGAGTCTCCACAGACTATGATAACACTATGAAACTGTATTTAGTATACATTGTGAACAATATCTGGGCTTGTGTAGTATGTATGAATGTGTAAGGTAGGCTGTTTCACCAAAGACCCACAGGTTGCAGACCTTCCCGGGCACTCGGCTAGCTCTCAGACACATGCGTGCCAGGTAACACAATTGCACCCATTCTGCACACTGACAAGGCACTTGGCTGGGCTCCTCTACCTGTGTGTACTCAGCTGATGCAATAGGATTATGTAGACTGTGGCCCTGCAGCACTTGCATGTCCACATGTCAACTATTTGCTCACCTGCATCTGTGGTGCACCGCTCTCATCCAGTGGACATGCAAGCTCTGGAAAAACCTGGTATAAGGTGTAGCATACTTTATTCAACTATCAGTTGTGTGTGTGTGTGTGTGTGTGTGTGTGTGTGTGTGTGTGTGTGTGTGTGTGTGAGAGAGAGAGAGAGAGAGAGAGAGAGAGAGAGAGAGAGATTTTATCTTGATCTGTATTCACAGACCTAACAAATCTAGTTCCTATTGCTGAGATATTTCAGAACCATGAATTTTTGTAATGTTTTTAATTTTCCTGGTTCTAAGATGAATGTTTAGAATGGTAGTTTTTTGCATTGCTTATCAGATTGTTTCAGTCAATCCAGTGACTCACCTCACTTATAGCTTCATTTATGGCCTCCTACAATGACCCAGTAATCAATCTGTGGAATGAAAAGTACATTTCATATAATCTAATCTAATCATGATCATTTTGCTACCGGAGGATGCTGGTATCATCTTTAAAGAGTGGCACTGATTTTCAGTGGTAAGTTGTTTATGTACAGAGGGAACAGGATTGCTCTAAGAAGTATCATGCCTTGAGGGTACATGTGTGCAATGTCTCCTTTCTAATATGGAGCATGTGTATTCATATACAGCTATTACTCTGTATTTTTTTCTTCCTGAAGTCATGCTAAATACCAGAGAGTATTATTTTCTTTCCATTAAATCAGTTCATGTTTGACAGACAAATCCTACCAACCACAGTATTTTTCTCACTTTTCTTAAAGAATGGGTTAGCTTTTGCCACCTTCAGAGGGTGAGGAACTGTACCTGTCTTTGCATATGAGCTATACATACTAGAAAGTGTTCTTTACGATAAAACCAAGGATGTCACCAGCTCTCTATATTTAATATACTTTCATCAGCATTAATACAAAAAATGTAGACACTATGGATGATTTTATTTTACTTGTTGGGTGGTATGTATTTACATAATTCCTTTTATTTTTCGCTTAAAAAGTAGCCTGTCACTGTCATTATTGTACAGATCATAGAATTTGTTGGTAATCTATTGTTACTCTGATTATCCAGAACCAACACAGCAGCAGAGTGAAGCAGTTACTAGTGAGAAAGCAGATGGACCAATTTTTGAATTCTCAAGGAAATTTTCTTCACCAAAAGATCATCTCCAAACTGGTACATTAGTGGAAGAGGTACTATTTCATCAAGTTAATAATTTTAATTTGCTTTTTACACAGATATTTCAATACAAACTGCATGCAACTTGAAAAACTGTGTTATTCATTCTGTATAAAATTGTAATTATGGATGGAAAAAAGAGAGTAAAGAAGCATGAAGTATTCTGCTGCATCCATTTTAGTAAGCTACCAGAAGAGTTAAAAAATCTTTGTGGTTATCCTCACACTGTCCCATTCTGTCAGGGAGTTTCTCGGAAAGAAATTATGCAATTTCATGTGTTATATTGTTGATCATGCTAATATATACTCACAGCATCTTGTTCATAGGATTCATGTACATTTTAGTTTATCTGTTTTTACCTTTGTGATCTTACACTCATGTAATGACTCAGACATTTGCTCCTCAATTTAATCCTACATAACTAGATGTGTAAAATAATAATAAAAGAAGAAACAAAGTATGATAATTAGATATAACCTTTTTTTATTTTTGAAATTAAGAAGCTGTTTCTAAAGTATCAAGGATGCAAGAAGATAACTGAGAACAGTATCAACCCTACTATAAAGCTGATGTCTGAAACAGAAAACCTCCAGTTCCAGATTGTTGTTGTAGTATTGACTGAATTTTTTTCTCCAATTGAAACTACAGCATTCACATAATGAATACCAAGCAAAAAGTATTTGAATTTGAATAATTTTTCCTCAACGACTAGACTGGAATATTCGCAAATACTTTACATTTCAGTTTCGGAAGATTTTTGGCACAAGTAAAAAGGTGTGAGTTATAAATCTTGGATTTACAAATAAAAATTCCAAAATATCCTTGTGACAACTTCCTTTTTTCCTTACTAAGATGACACGGAAATTAATAGTTTCTCAGTGAATGTATTGCATGTTTGTTCTTATGATCAGTGATTTCATGGCATTAGAACCACCAGAGATCTGACACCTCTTGTTCCTCTGATCTCTGTAGTTGTTCTTCAGTACGAGGGGCGTTTGAAAAGTCCATGCAAAGTGCGAGAGATGGCACCACCAGCGCATATCGAGGTCATGTTTAGTTAGTAGCATCTTTGGAAAGAACACACACCAAGTTTCAGCCATATTGGTCTATTTCTTTGTGTTTGGCATTCGTGTGAATCAAGGAAGTCGAGTGATTGTCATAAACTGGACAAAGAAGAATTTCGTGTGGTGATTAAACATTACTTTATGAAAGGCAAAACACCTCAGGAGACTAAAGAGAAGCTTGATAAACATTATGGTGACTCTGCACCTTCGATTAGAACAGTTTATAAGTGGTTTCACAATTTTCAGAGTGGCCATATGGGCACAAGTGATGCTGAACGTTCTGGGCGCCCTGTGGAGATAAATCATTGATAAAATCCATGATATGATGCTGGATGACAGAAGAGTTAAGATGTGTGAGATTGCTAGTGCTGTGGGCATCTTGAATGAATGGGTTTGTAATATTTTGCATAAACATTTGGACATGAGAAACCTATCCGCAAGATGGGTTCCGCGATTGCTCATGCTTGACCAAAAACGGAATCATGTGAAGTGTTGCAAGGATGGTTTGCAGCTGTTCTGGAAGAATACACAGGACTTCAAGCAACGTTTCATCACTGTGGATGAAATATGGATACATTACTATACTCCTGAGACCAAACAACAATCGGTTACCAAGGGAGAATCTGCACCAAAAAAGGCGAAGACCAGTCCTTCGGCCGGAAAGGTTGTGGCGACTGTCTTTTGACATTTGCAAGGGATAATCTGCATCGACTATCTGGAAAAGACTATTACAGGTGTGTATTATTCATCATTATTGGACCGTTTGAAAACCGAGCTGCAAGAAAAATGCCGGCGATTGGATAGCAAAAATGTCCTTTTCAATCACAACAGTGCACCAGCACACACCTCAGCAGTTGTAGTCACAAAATTAATGGAAATAGGATTCCGATTCATTTCACAACCCTCCTGTTCTCCAGACTTTGCTCCCTTGGACTACTATTTGTTTCCCAATTTGAAGAAAAGGCTGGCGGGACAAAGATTTTATTCAAACGAGGAGGTGATTGCAGTAACTAATAGCTATTTTGCAGACTTGGACAATTCCTGTTATTCTGAATGGATCAAAAAATTAGAACAACGTTAGACAAAGTGTATAGATCCAAAAGGAGACTATGTTAAAAAATAAAAAAGGTTTACCCCAAACACGTAAGTAGTCTTTATTTTTGCACGGACTTTTCAAACCCCCTCGTACAAGTCCTCTGTTATAGCTGACAAGGCTCTCTATCAATTTCATAGATCTAACAGAGGTACTAATGGATGTCCTTTGTGTTTTTACTCCATAATGGCACAATCTGGCCACATTGTAGCTTCGGACCTCTCTCTGACAAACTACCTGAAGTTGAGGGAGATCCCTACATTTTAGGCAGTTTGATGTCACTTAATTCTCCTCACTGAGTTATGTCAGAAAACATATCGATGACACTACTGCAGTTTACTTGTATTTGTGTACTCTTGGATGTATAATCTGATAACACAGGGCTGCATTCAATCAAATGTTTGGAAATCTTTGGCTACAAGCTCAGTTTCTTACTCCTACTTTGGTTTGGTGGTGTTCTACAACTAGACCTTCCTTATTTTCCATATTGATTCACTGATAGATATAGACACAAAGAATGTTTAACTGATTTCCATAAATATTATAATGATCAAAGATAAAAATAGAATACTATGGAGACATCCTTCAACAACCCCTCCCAAATACACCCTCCTCACCATTAAATGAAGAAAATTGAGGATTTACAATATTACTACATTATCCAAGGTTCATCAAATAGTGGAAACATTGACTCATCAACAGGCACAGGTAAAAGAATGAAACTTCATTAACTTTCAGCCAAATCAACCTTTTTTCAAATCCAATAGTTAGTGAAGTTTCATTCTTTCATGTGTTACAATGCTTCCACAGTTTGATGAGTTGATTTCTCTACTCTTATGTAATTTACCCCCCCCCATGAACCATGGACCTTGCCGTTGGTGGGGAGGCTTGCGTGCCTCAGCGATACAGATAGCCGTACCGTAGGTGCAACCACAACGGAGGGGTATCTGTTGAGAGGCCAGACAAACGTGTGGTTCCTGAAGAGGGGCAGCAGCCTTTTCAGTAGTTGCAAGGGCAACAGTCTGGATGATTGACTGATCTGGCCTTGTAACAATAACCAAAACGGCCTTGCTGTGCTGGTACTGCGAACGGCTGAAAGCAAGGGGAAACTACAGCCGTAATTTTTCCCGAGGGCATGCAGCTTTACTGTATGATTACATGATGATGGCGTCCTCTTGGGTAAAATATTCCGGAGGTAAAATAGTCCCCCATTCGGATCTCCGGGCGGGGACTACTCAAGAGGATGTCGTTATCAGGAGAAAGAAAACTGGCGTTCTACGGATCGGAGAGTGGAATGTCAGATCCCTTAATCGGGCAGGTAGGTTAGAAAATTTAAAAAGGGAAATGGATAGGTTGAAGTTAGATATAGTGGGAATTAGTGAAGTTCGGTGGCAGGAGGAACAAGACTTCTGGTCAGGTGACTACAGGGTTATAAACACAAAATCAAATAGGGGTAATGCAGGAGTAGGTTTAATAATGAATAGGAAAATAGGAATGCGGGTAAGCTACTACAAACAGCATAGTGAACGCATTATTGTGGCCAAGATAGATACGAAGCCCACACCTACTACAGTAGTACAAGTTTATATGCCAACTAGCTCTGCAGATGACGAAGAAATTGAAGAAATGTATGATGAAATAAAAGAAATTATTCAGATTGTGAAGGGAGACGAAAATTTAATAGTCATGGGTGACTGGAATTCGAGTGTAGGAAAAGGGAGAGAAGGAAACATAGTAGGTGAATATGGATTGGGAGACAGAAATGAAAGAGGAAGCCGCCTGGTAGAATTTTGCACAGAGCACAACATAATCATAACTAACACTTGGTTTAAGAATCATGATAGAAGGTTGTATACATGGAAGAACCCTGGAGATACTAAAAGGTATCAGATAGATTATATAATGGTAAGACAGAGATTTAGGAACCAGGTTTTAAATTGTAAGACATTTCCAGGGGCAGATGTGGACTCTGACCACAATCTATTGGTTATGACCTGTAGATTAAAACTGAAGAAACTGCAAAAAGGCGGGAATTTAAGGAGATGGGACCTGGATAAACTAAAAGAACCAGAGGTTGTACAGAGATTCAGGGAGAGCATAAGGGAGCAATTGACAGGAATGAGGGAAATAAATACAGTAGAAGAAGAATGGGTAGCTTTGAGGGATGAAGTAGTGAAGGCAGCAGAGGATCAAGTAGGTAAAAAGACGAGGGCTAGTAGAAATCCTTGGGTAACAGAAGAAATATTGAATTTAATTGATGAAAGGAGAAAATATAAAAATGCAGTAAGTGAAACAGGCAAAAAGGAATACAAACGTTTCAAAAATGAGATCGACAGAAAGTGCAAAATGGCTAAGCAGGGATGGCTAGAGGACAAATGTAAGGATGTAGAGGCCTATCTCACAAGGGGTAAGATAGATACCGCCTACAGGAAAATTAAAGAGACCTTTGGAGATAAGAGAACCACTTGTATGAATATCAAGAGCTCAGATGGAAACCCAGTTCTAAGCAAAGAAGGGAAAGCAGAAAGGTGGAAGGAGTATATAGAGGGTCTATACAAGGGCGATGTACTTGAGGACAATATTATGGAAATGGAAGAGGATGTAGATGAAGATGAAATGGGAGATACGATACTGCGTGAAGAGTTTGACAGAGCACTGAAAGACCTGAGTCGAAACAAGGCCCCCGGAGTAGACAATATTCCATTGGAACTACTGACGGCCGTGGGAGAGCCAGTCCTGACGAAACTCTACCATTTGGTGAGCAAGATGTATGAAACAGGCGAAATACCCTCAGACTTCAAGAAGAATATAATAATTCCAATCCCAAAGAAAGCAGGTGTTGACAGATGTGAAAATTACCGAACTATCAGCTTAATAAGTCACAGCTGCAAAATACTAACGCGAATTTTTTACAGACGAATGGAAAAACTAGTAGACGCCAACCTCGGGGAAGATCAGTTTGGATTCCGTAGAAACACTGGAACACGTGAGGCAATACTGACCTTACGACTTATCTTAGAAGAAAGATTAAGGAAAGGCAAACCTACGTTTCTAGCATTTGTAGACTTAGAGAAAGCTTTTGACAATGTTGACTGGAATACTCTCTTTCAAATTCTAAAGGTGGCAGGGGTAAAATATAGGGAGCGAAAGGCTATTTACAATTTGTACAGAAACCAGATGGCAGTTATAAGAGTCGAGGGACATGAAAGGGAAGCAGTGGTTGGGAAGGGAGTAAGACAGGGTTGTAGCCTGTCCCCGATGTTGTTCAATCTGTATATTGAGCAAGCAGTAAAGGAAACAAAAGAAAAATTCGGAGTAGGTATTAAAATTCATGGAGAAGAAATAAAAACTTTGAGGTTCGCCGATGACATTGTAATTCTGTCAGAGACAGCAAAGGACTTGGAAGAGCAGTTGAATGGAATGGACAGTGTCTTGAAAGGAGGATATAAGATGAACATCAACAAAAGCAAAACAAGGATAATGGAATGTAGTCGAATTAAGTCGGGTGATGCTGAGGGAATTAGATTAGGAAATGAGGCACTTAAAGTAGTAAAGGAGTTTTGCTATTTGGGGAGCAAAATAACTGATGATGGTCGAAGTAGAGAGGATATAAAATGTAGGCTGGCAATGGCAAGGAAAGCGTTTCTGAAGAAGAGAAATTTGTTAACATCCAGTATTGATTTAGGTGTCAGGAAGTCATTTCTGAAAGTATTCGTATGGAGTGTTGCCATGTATGGAAGTGAAACATGGACGATAAATAGTTTGGACAAGAAGAGAATAGAAGCTTTCGAAATGTGGTGCTACAGAAGAATGCTGAAGATTAGATGGGTAGATCACATAACTAATGAGGAAGTATTGAATAGGATTGGGGAGAAGAGAAGTTTGTGGCACAACTTGACCAGAAGAAGGGATCGGTTGGTAGGACATGTTCTGAGGCATCAAGGGATCACCAATTTAGTATTGGAGGGCAGCGTGGAGGGTAAAAATCGTAGGGGGAGACCAAGAGATGAATACACTAAGCAGATTCAGAAGGATGTGGGTTGCAGTAAGTACTGGGAGATGAAAAAGCTTGCACAGGATAGAGTAGCATGGAGAGCTGCATCAAACCAGTCTCAGGACTGAAGACCACAACAACAACATGTAATTTACATTGTGTAAGAACTTTCCATACCATATTTCTCTAAGCTGAAATCCCAACTCTAAAGTTATACTGAAGTCAGAATGCAATAGCGAGTCAATTCAGTTTCTATGTAACACATTGCAAGTGGATGTTAAATTTGTGCTGCCATAGGTGATATGCATAATGTATAGTAGTACACTACTGTGTAATCTGTTACTTACCTATCTGCAGAAACATTTATTGTTTTTATGTGCTTCTTTGAACAGACAATGCAGTAAATTATCACTAATGCAATTCATTCCTGTGTGCACAAGACTGGAAGGATAAAATGTTACATATGTTGGAGGGTGAAAAAATGCCTTTTACATTTCAATAGATGAGAAGATGAACAAAAATCATGGGTCTCTTGGAAGGTGAAGGAAAACCACTCTAAAATAAAATAAATAAAATCAGTAGTGGAGAAAATACAAAGCTAACACATTTGAGATTAATTAGGAGTAGGATATTGTGTTGAGTAAGAGTTGTTTGGATAGTATTATGAAAAAGATAGGTGCTACTCACCATATAGTTGAGACGCAGAGTCACAGTGGGTAGCAGCTATTCTTTCCATAATATTGTCATTATTTCATCCTGGATTTTCGATTGTTTAGTTATTTGGGGAGATGTGATACATTTTAAAGTACTTGTAAGAAAATGAGAGAAGGAAAGTTGCTACTCACCATATAGCAGAGATGCTGAGTCGCGATATGCGCAATAAAAAGATTCACACAATCATAGCTACGTGTGTGCAATTTGTATTTGCATGAGAGTGAGTGAGTGTGTGTGTGTGTGTGTGTGTGTGTGTGTGTGTGTGTGTGTACTGCTGACAAAGGCCGTAATAGCCGAAAGCTATGATTGTGTGAATCTTTTTATTGTGCCTATTGCGACTCAGCATCTCCACTATATGGTGAATAGCAACTTTCCTTGTCTCGTATTGTTACATTCCATCCTGGATTTTCCATTATTTGATACTTGAAAGAAAATATTGTTGGTGATCTGAGAATGATAGACCAAGATTTAGAAAGATGAGCATGAATGGCAATGAATAGAGAACAATTATATGAGACATCAATGAAAAACAGCTGTGGTCAGGAAATGGATAAATGTAAGGGTAAGGTTTTAAATGCTTAGCATAAGAGAAACAGAAGAAGAGTTTACTCATGGAGTAGGTTAATGGGAAAAGAAAATTCAGTCATTCATTCACACATTGTGTTCAGTGAATTTCATAATGAAGGAGAGCCGTCAGTGCTGTGGAAAAAGTAAAGTTGTACAGGGTGAGAAATGAGTAGTGGCAGCCATGGGCAGGTGGCAGCACTGTGGGTTCATGAAATTTAGCGAGTAAACAGTCCACCATTTCAATAATCATGGATTGGACAACAGCATGCGTTAGCCATAATAATGTGTTATAAAAAACAATGATAGTTTGGTAGTGGTGCAGAGGGAGTTTAAACGTTTTTATAATTTAGGATGTCATGATGCCATTCTCTCAAAACATGCTATAAAATGTTGGATTAATAACGTTGAAGAGACTGGATCTGCCCTCAAGAAGAATCCAACAGGAGGACCAAAAAGTGTGCATTCTCCAGCGAACATTGATGTTGTATTCGAGTCTGTCTTATGGAGCCCATGGCGTTCAATTCGTAAGCAAGCAGCAGTGGTTGGAAGGTTCTGGGAGAGTGTTCACAGAATTCTTCATCTTGATTTAAAATTTCATCTATACAAACTACAGGTGGTGCAACAACTAAAGGACAACAATTACTGGCTACGATTAGGATTCTGTCAGCAAATGATAACACAAATAAACAATGATGACGAACATCTATACAAGTTGTGAATGTCAGATGAGGCACATTTTCATCTCAGGTTATATAAATAAGCAGAACTACCGTTACTGGGTAAACACAAATCCTAATGACATTTATGAGTGTCTTTTACACGCTAGTAAAGTGACAGTATGGTGTGGTATTTCATCACATGGGATTATCCGACAGTATTTTTTCACAAATGACAGGGAAGCACAATAACTGTCAATGCCAATCGTTATGTGGAGATGTTCTGAACTTTCATTACAACTGCATTAAACAACTTTCCAAACATTCAAGGAGCACGGTTTCAACTGGACTGAGCGACATCACACACTATTTGGCAATCAGTGGTATATTTGCAACAATTGTTTGGCAACTGTGTGATCTCATGATTTGGTAACATTCCCTAACCCCCTTAGATTGTCAGATTTATCCGTTTGTGATTTTTTCTTGTGGGGCTACGTCTACACAATTCGACCAAGAACGTGGACGAGTTAAAACAGAGAATTCGGGATGCATTTCACAGTGTCACAACTGAGATGTTGCAGCCATCAATGAGGAATATCAACATCAGATTTCACGAATGTATTCACACAGGAGGACGTCATCTAAAAGACATCATTTCTAAAAAATTAAAAATGCCATCAGTGTTTTGTAAATGGCAAATTTGTAAGGTTTCTGTTACTGTGAATGCAATTTCTTTCCTTCATCATTTCTAGTTTTATTGGAGTGTGTAAATGTTCCCATTTTTCTGGTCACCCTGTACATTAAAGGGCAACAACTACCACAGCAGGCTACTTCTGTAATGTATAATAGTAACACTAATACTAAAGAGAGAAGCAGTCACACAGAAAAAACCAGTGAGCCTCTTTTACTACTCAGCTGCTGTTTTTTATAATACTTCAAACAGTGCATTTATGTAACTTAATGCAGACCACTGCCATTTGGCTATGTAATGGAAAAGTCAAAATCTGTGTAATATAAACTTGAGAATTTGTGGAATTTACTTTGCTAGGGACAATTATTTGGAGGAAGGAGGAGGAACAGAATTTAATTCAAGCTAAAAAACCAAGTAAGTGCTTTTGGGAGAACAGTGTGAAAGCCCATTTGGCTATCCAGCTTTAGATACTCCATAGTTTTCTCAAATTTCTGAAGGCAAGTGGTGATGTGGCTCCCTTTAAAAAAGCTTTGTCTCTGTCCTTAATGACATCATCAGTGGGACTTTAAACCGTAATATTTCTTCCTGTTTTAGCTAAAATGACAACATCTAGAAAAGAGGCAGAGCAGGATGTTACATATCATGATAATTACCAAGGAAGTGTAAAAATATTTTGGTGACACATAACACGACAAGAAGCAAACACCTTACATAAAAGAATAAGAACTGTTTAAAATAAAATGAATGCCATGAAATTGTTTGTGATAGAAGACGGAATTAACAATATGAAATGTAATTGAGAGTGAAGTTCGGAGAGACACTAGAGTTTCACATAAAAATGAAACTACCATTCATCAAATGCTTGGTTATGAAGGTGTCTAAACTCCACACATAAAGATATTCTGTACATCAAGATATTCTGTAGCCACTGCACTATCAGAGCTTTACTTTCAGAATGACTATTCACTCTCTTGTGGAGTGTATGTTGATCTGAAACTTATTGATATACTAAAACTGTATGGCAGATCAGGATTTAAACTGGACCTATAGTGGACAATGCTGATACCAGCTGAGCTATTCATGCATACTCTTGTGACCTTGTGGAGTCTGCAACTATGAGATGTAATGGGAGATAGAAGCTTTGTACCAATTAATGTATTTTGCGTGACTGTAATTTTTATATGGTTGTTGTTGTTGTTGTTGTTGTTGTTGTCGTCTTCACTCCAGAGACTGGTTTGATACAGTTCTCCATGCTGCTCTACCATGTGCGAGCTTTCTTCATCTCCAAGTAACTACTGCAACCTACATCCTTGTGAATCTGCATAGTGTATTCATTTCTTGGTCTCCCTCGATGACTTTTACCCTCCACGTATCCCTCCAATACTAAATTGGTGATCCCTTGATGCCTCAGAACGTCTCCTACCAATTGGTCCCTTCTTATAGTCAGGTTATGCAGCAAATTCCTCTTCTCCCCATTTCTATTCAGTATCTCCTCATTAGTTACGTGATCTACCCATATAATCTTCAGCGTTCTTCTGTAGTTCCACATTTCAAAAGCTTCCATTCTCTTTGTGTCTAAACTATTTATCATCCACGTTTCAGTTCCATACATGGCTACACTCCATACAGATACTTTCAGAAAAGACTTCCTGACACTTAAATCTATACTCATTGTTAACAAATTTTTCTTCTTCAGAAACGCTTTCCCTGCCATAGCCAGTCTACATTTTATATCCTCTCTACTTTGACCATCATCAATTATTTTGCATCCCAAATAGCAAAATCCATCCCCCCAGGGGGTCCACAACTCTTTTATGCATACATGTGTAGCGAGCACGGGACCCCGAGCTAATGTGGCCTTCCTTCCTTACCGGGATGCATACCTTGCCTTTCCGCATCCTTCCCAATCCCCCATCTTCGCCCCCCCCCCCCCCTCCCACCTCCGCCTCTTTCCTTCTTTTTCTCCCACTCTGGGAGTATGTTTTGTGCCTAGGTCCAGAGACGGACACTCAAAACTGTAACAAATTCTTTGCTTTCTCCGCTTGCAAGTCTTCGTCCTTCCCTTGTCCTTCTCTTTTCCTTACCTCTTCTCTTAGCCCTTTTCTCCGCTGCGGCGTTTGAGACCTCTCTCCTTTACTTTCCCTTTTTCTTTTTTCCTCCCTGTGCGTGTCTGAAGGCCGACCCACGCGTTTCCATGCATAGCCGGTGACGGGGTAACGCCTAATTCCCCACCCCGGGTAGACAGGTAGGACACGTACGTACCCCCTGGTAATGGCCAGGCCCAGGGAGGGGTGATTACCCGAGCTGATACCTTCCGAAAGTGCCGATTGGTCCCTCCATCCGTTTGTCGGGAGGTGTGACCTGAGGTGTGAACAATCACCTAAGGCGGGAGTGCCCACAGAGAGGGCCCCCACAAGGAAGAAGCGCGCCATCGGAGACGCCGGTAATCATGGGGGATACTTTCGCAATGGTTTCCTCATCTTCTACTATGTCAGCTCACAAGCGTAACTTCAATGAGTCTCAGCCACAGACAGTCCTTCCATCATTGCCACAGTTCCTTGTTGTTTCTCGGTCTGACGAAGGTCACGACTTCTCCACGGTCAACCTTCAGGAAGGTGTCGACGCAATTGCAGGTCCTGTAAAGTCTTGTTCCAGATTACGAAATGGCACCTTGTTGTTAGAAACAGTCAGTGCCCTCCAGGCACAAAAATTGCTGCGTACTTCACTGCTACACACCTTCCCTATGCGGGTGGAACCTCACCGTACTTTAAATTCATCACGTGGGTCGTTTATACATGCTCCCTCGACAGATTGTGTGACGAGGAAATTCAACACTACCTGTCTGACCAGGGCGTAACGGCTGTTCATAGAGTCATGGAAAGGGTTGACACGAACATCATTCCAACCCGTACTGTCTTCTTGACATTTGACAAATCAAAGCAGGCTATGAGATAATTTCCGTTCGCCCTTACATCCCAAACCCTACGTGTTGCTATCGGTGTCAGCGCTTCAATCACACCAGCCAGTCCTGTTCCAATCCGGTGAAATGTGTTACGTGTGGCAAGGATGCCCATGAGGGTGCTTGTCCACCTCCATCCCCTCGTTGCATCAACTGTATGGGTGACCATGCTACTTCCTCTTGAGATTGCCCCATTTTTAAAGACGAAAAGCTCATTCAGGAAATCAGAGTAAAGGAAAAGGTGTCGACCTTTGCTGCTCAAAAATTATTTGCCAGTCGACAGCCCACCATGCCTCAGACAGGAAAATACAGCACTGTCCTTGCCTATCCTTGGCCAACAAAGGAGATGGCCATGCAGACTTGTGACCTTACCCTTAGTGCCACGATCATCAGATCGGCCATCGCAAATATCGCCCGTTCAACCTTCCCACTTTCGCCTGCCCACTCTATGGCTCACCCTTCATTGGGTTCTGCTAAATCTCGAGCCCAAAAGTCACACACCAAGACTTCGAAAAAAGAGCATACTCGTCAAGTTTTTTACGTACCCCAACTTCACAACCATCGGTTCCTC
Source organism: Schistocerca serialis cubense (assembly GCF_023864345.2). Lineage (NCBI taxonomy): Eukaryota > Metazoa > Arthropoda > Insecta > Orthoptera > Acrididae > Schistocerca > Schistocerca serialis. The sequence goes on from NC_064644.1 coordinate 587,913,678, forward strand.
CTTCATCTAAACATAATGTTTCCAAGAAGGCTAGTAAGAGACCCAGTTCATCTACTTCTCCACCAAGGCGTGTCTCATCTACAGCACCACCTGGCGGTAATCGCCCTCGGCCATCTTCTGTGTCGCCGAGGCGCCCTGCTGCCGGCTGATCAACTGGCCGATCGCTGGTGGCAGGAGCTGCTCCTGAACAACCTATGGATCAGGATCTTCTGCCTTCGGCTGAATGCCATTCCATGCTGTCGGTCGCAAGCTCTGAGCAGTCACTGAGTTGACGGCAACCTTGGTCACATTCCTCCATTTTCTGTTCACCCTATGTCCATTATCCACTGGAATATCCGCGGCCTTCGAGCCAATCGGGATGAATTGTCAATCCTCTTAGAATCCTACTCGCCGGTCATCTTCTGTCTTCAGGAAACAAAGCTGCATCCCCATGACCGCTTTGTTCTCCACCATTTTCAGTCCGTCCGATTTGATCTCCCCTCTGTTGAAGGCACTCCAGCCCATGGAGGACTCATGATTCTTCTCCATAATACTCTCCATTATCACCCAATCCCCTTAAACACTTCCTTCCAAGCTGTTGCTGTCCGTCTTTCCCTTTCTGGATATACCTTTTCTCTTTGTACTGTATACATTCCATCGCCCACACCAATGGCACAAGCTGATCTCCATCTTCTTGGTCAGCTTCCACCCCCACTATTTGCTGGTTGGGGACTTCAATGCCCACCACCCGCTTTGGGGATCTCCACATCCTTGTCCACGTGGCTCACTTTTGCTAGACGTCTTCCACCAAGCAGATCTAGTTTTCCTCAACTTTGGGGACCCTACATTTTTGTCTGCCTTCACGACAAATTTCTCTCATTTGGACCTGTCGGTCGGTACTGTTCCGCTAGCTCGGTGCTTCGAATGGTTCGCCCTTGATGATACACACTCGAGTGACCACTTTCCATGTGTCCTTAGACTGCAGCCTCAACAGCCATATATGCGCCCGCGACGCTGGAAGTTTGGCGAAGCCGATTGGACACTTTTTTTGTCCCTAGCGACATTCGAAGACCGTCACTTTCCTAGCGTCAACGATTAGGTCACACATATTACAGACGTTATTCTTACAGCTGCGGAACGTTCAATACCATGCACCTCTGCATTGCCCCGACGCCCTCCAGTTCCTTGGTGGAACGCGGCATGCCGTGACACAATACGTGAGCGGTGACGTGCTCTTTGCGTTTTCCGCCACCATTCTACTTTGGACAACTGTATCCGCTATAAGCAGTTCTGAGCGCAATGCCGTCGCGTCATCCGCGATAGCAAGAAGGAAAGCTGGAAATTCTTTACTAGCTCATTTAACACCACTCCCTCCTCGGAAGTTTGGAATCGGATTCGACGGTTCTCAGGCACGCCTAGTTTATCCCCGGTCTCTGGGCTCACTGTCGCGCATGATACATTAGTGGACCCCATCGCAATTTATATCTCATTGGGTCAACACTTTGCTGAGATTTCGAGCTCTTCAAATTACCCGCCAGCATTTCTCCCGAAGAAACGTGCAGCGGAAGTGCGACCTCTTGCTTTCTCCTCTCAAAATCGCGAAAGCTACAATACTGTTGTCTCCATGCAGGAACTCCAACACGCACTCTCTTCTTCTCGCTCCTCTGCCTCAGGACCGGATGGTATTCACATTCAAATGTTGCTGCATTTATCATTACCATAGTCTGCGTTACCTCTTTCGCCTTTATAATCGAATTTGGACCGATAGTACTTTTCCCAGACGATGGCGGGAAGCTATCATCGTTCCTGTTCCAAAACCTGGAAAGGACAAACATCTCCCCTCTAGCTATCGCCCCATTTCTGTCACGAGTAGTGTATGTAAGGTTTTGGAGCGTATGGTGAATTGCCGTATAGCTTGGTGGCTGGAGTCCCGCAGTCTTTTAACACCTGCCCAATGCGGTTTCCAAAAGCATCGTTCTGCAGTTGACCATCTTGTTGCTCTCTCCACTTATATCATGAACAATTTTCTCTGGAAACGCCAAACAGTAGCAATATTTTTTGATCTGGTGAGAGCATACGATACCTGTTGGAGGACAGGCATCCTCCGCACACTGTTCTCTTGGGGCTTTCGAGGTCGGCTGCCCCTTTTTCTTCACGAATTTATGGTAGAGCGCATATTTAGAGTGCGGGTGAACACCACTCTCTCCCGTACTTTCTCCCAAGAAAACAGGGTACCCCAGGGCTCTGTGCTGAATGTTGTACTGTTTGCCATTGCCATAAATCCGATTATGGATTGTCTCCTTCCTGATGTCTCAGGCTCCCTCTTTGTGGATGATTTTGCGATCTACTACAGCTCTCAACAGACCAGCCTTCTTGAACGACATCTCCAAGGATGTCTCGATCGCCTCCACTCTTGGAGCATCAAAATCGGCTTCCGTTTTTCTCCCAGTAAGACCGTTTGTGTTAATTTTTGGCGACGTAAGGAGTGTCTTCCTCCCTCCTTACATCTAGGACCTGTCAACCTTCCGTTTTCGGATGTCGCTAAATTCTTGGGTCTTATGTTTGACAGAAAACTGTGCTGGTCCTCCCATGTTTCCTATCTTTTGGCTCACTGTCTGCGATCCCTCAACACCCTCCATGTCCTGAATGGTACCTCCTGGGGAGTGGACCGAGTGGTCCTTCTCCACCTCTATCGCGCCTTAGTGCGCTCGAAATTGGATTATGGAGGCATAGTTTACTCCTCTGCTCGGCCGTCTATTCTTCGGCGTCTCGACTCTATCCACCACCGTGGATTATGTTTAGTGTCTGGAGCTTTTTACACCAGCCCTGTGTAAAGCCTCTATGCGGAGACTGCTGAACCTCCGCTGTCCAATCAGTCCTTCTGAGTCATTATGGTAGTGATCTGTCTTCCATGCCTGCTAATCCAGCCCATGACATTTTTTTCGACACCTCCTTGGATGCGCCTCCCTACTACCACCGGGAGTTCGCTTCCGTCAACTGCTCCATTCTCTTTTCTTCTGCTTTCCTAAAACCTTCTTGACAACTTGGGGTACAGCACCGCCTTGGCTCCATCCCCGGATCTGCCTGCTCCGTGACCTTTGTCAATTTCCCAAGGATGGTACCCCTTCACTTGTTCATCGTCGGGCATTTGCTGCTCTTTGTGCACAAATGAAGGAATTTATTTATTTATTTACACTGATGGCTCGGAAACATTGTTAGGTGTAGGGAGTGCCTATATTGTTGGCGACACCCCAAATCGATTTTGGCTTCCCGACCAGTGTTCGGTTTATACTGCGGAGCTTTACGCTGTTCTCCAGGCTGTCCACTACATCCGCCACCATCAGCGGATACAGTATGTTATCTAGTCAGATTCTCTCAGCTCTCTCCTCAGTCTCCAAGCTCTGTACCCTGTCCATCCTCTGGTCCACTGGATTCAGGACTGCCTGCGCTTGCTCCATTTGGGGGGGCGTCTCTGTGGCGTTCCTCTGGCTCCCAAGACACGTTGGTATCTGTGGCAATGAGGCGGCCAATATAGCGGCCGAGGCTGCAGTCTCTCTTCTTTGGCCAGCTATTCGGAGCATTTTATGTAGTTGTGTTGTTCTTTTATGGCACGCACATTGGTCAACACTTCCCCATAATAAATTGCGGGACGTGAAAGCTCTTCCCTGTGCTTGGACCTCTTCCTCCCGAGCGCGTCGTCAGGAGGAGGTAATTTTTACTAGACTCCAGAAAGGGCACTGTCTTTTTAGCTATCGACATATTTTAAGTGGCGATCCTCCCCCACTCTGTCCCCACTGCTCTCAGCTGTGGACGGTAAGACACATTTTAATTGAGTGCCCCTATTTTACTCCGTTACGTGCCCGTCTACAGCTGTCACCTGATATATCGTCCATTTTAGCACATGACACGCGGTCGACCGATCGCGTTCTCGAGTTCATTAGTGCCAGTGAGATGACGTCAGTCATTTGAAGCTCTTTTTGGGGACAACCAACCCATTTCTGTAGTGGATTTTTAAGCTTTCCTTCTGCTTTTAGTTTCTCCAATTTTTTGAGTTTCGTTCCCATTGCTGCTGCCTTCCATTTTCGTTTTTTTACCGTTTCCTAAGTCACGGACCGGGCGCTAATGACCATAGCCATTTTGCGCCCTAAAAAAAAAAAAAAATCCATCTACTACTTTAAGTGTCTCATTTCCTAATCTAATTCCCTCAGCATTACCTGATTTAATTCAACTACATTCCATTATCCTCATTTTGCTTTTATTGATGTTCATCTTATATCCTCCTTTCAAGACACTGTCCATTCTGTTCAACTGCTCTTCCAGATCCTTTGTTGTCTCTGACAGAATTACTTTGTCATTGGCATACCTCGAAGTTTTTAATTCTTCTCCATGAATTTTAATTCCTACTCCAAATTTTTCTTTTATTTTCTTTACTGATTGCTCAATATACAGATTGAATAACATCGGGGATAGGCTACAACCCTGTGTTACTCCATTCTCAACCACTGCTTCCCTTTCATGCCTCTCGACTCTTATAACTGCCATCTGGTTTCTGTACAAATTGCAAATAGCGTTTCACTCCCTGTATTTTACCCCAGCCACCTTCAGAATTTGGAAGAGAGTATTCCAGTCAGCATTGTCAGCATTTGTCTACAAATGCTAGAAACGTAGGTTTGCCTCTCCTTAATCTATCTTCTATGGTTACTGTCTGCAAAAGACAATGTTCTGAGCTTAAGTCTTATGAAACATGATTTACTAGTCTCATTGCATACAGTGTGCAGATCATTAGATCTGCTGTACAGAAGACTCGTCATGTTTGAAATAAATATAATGATTTACAAAAGATCTTTTTACATTGTTTTTAGAAAGTTTGCCTTGTAGGTTAACTTTTATGCAAATGCATCCAATAAAAGTGCATATAACATTACAGTATTTCAGTTTACAGATAAAAAGTCTACATCTTCCTATTGTTCAGACTGTAAAACTGTCTGCCATGAAGTCTTCGATTGTATAATATGTTCCTACCTTGTAATTTGTTATGTATTTTAACCCCATGTATAGTGGTGTCTCAGCATAAAGCTTTAAGTGATGTGAGGGAAGTTTGAAGTTCTCCTTTGATAAATACTGTAACTATGGATAAAGCTGTTATTTTCAATTTTATATTGTTTATTGTTTACAAAAATCAAAATTTCAAAAATGTACAATGAAGAAGTGGTTGGCATATTTAATTGCTCAAATAATGTGTGACATGATCATTTTTATGGTTAGCACACATTTCTAGTAATATTCTTCTGAAAAATTAGTAGCCTTATGCTGTTTGTGTAATTTCACCAGAAAATTATCCCCTACTGAATAACTGATTCAAAACAACTATGATAGATGGTCTTCCTTGTGTCCATATGAGGGGCACAAGATAAACAAATGTTAGAGAAGCTGCAGTATTTAATTTATTTGTCAAGAAGTCTGAATGTGTCTTCCAGTATAGACTTTCATCTATGTTTAGGTCCAAGATTTCACATGGCTTTCTTCTGTAATCAATTGAATATTGTGAGATATTTTTAGAGGGCACGTTGCTGTTGTTTAAGAGAAACTCCTTTATCTGGATCTTTGCAACATTCAGTTTTAGTTCATTTTTGTGGAACGAAGATTCAAGTTTTCCTAGAACATTTTGTACACTATCTGGAATTTTTTCAGGAGTGTCATTTTCTATTGGAAATTGTTTACCATTTGGAGTAGCAGTTAACTGAAACTGGTGTTCAGATAAGTCTTTGTTTCCTTTCTGTCAGATGAAAACTGAACCAATGTAATGCAGTACCCTTGACCCCATAGGTCCTAAGTTTGTAAAGTAGTAATGAGTGATTCACTGAATCAAAGGCTTTTGTTTGATTACAGAATATTCCTGAAAATGTTTTCACCCTAGGCCAATGAGGTGTTTGTTTTCTATGATTGTGGTTATTTTGCTTTTTCCGTTTTAAAACCAAATTGATTCTTAGGAATGATGTTATTTTCTGTAAGAATATTTTCAAGTTGTTTTGCCACAAATTATTCACATATTTAAGAAGAGACAGGAAGGAGAAATATAGGATAGTAGTTTCCCATATTTTCTGGTGATCCCTTTTTGAATAGTGGCTTTATCTCAGCTTATTTTAGGACATTTGGAAAACACCCTTGTTCAGACTGATGTATAATAATCAATGGATGTGAAATAATATGGCATACTGCTTTAATAGCTATGGAGGGTATTCCATCCCATCCAGCACAGTTTTATTTTTTACTGATAATGTAGTGTCTTCCTCATCTTCCTGAGTGATTCTATTAAATTTTTTAAAACAATTACTTTTTTGTCATCTATGTGCCTGAAATTAATATTTATCATTATTAATCTTAATTTGTGAAATTTCCCAACTCTGATTTCAGACTACCTTTTTTTATTTATGAAAATACTGTTTGCCACTTTCTTTGCCACCAATACAAATAAATTTTCTTTACTAAAATTCCTTCACATATAAGATTCAGATTTTAGTGTCTTTTTGCGAGGTTTATAAACAATGCGGTGTGATCAAACATCCCTAGATCTAGGCAAAACTTCCTTGTATCGCCAAACTGATGATTTGTAAGAATAGTATCTATGCAGGTTGATGATTGGAAGTTTTCTGTAGCGTACCCAGCAAAGTTTAACTTAAACCCAGATTTGTGGGTTAAATCATGAATTTTTACCATGTCCTGATCTGGCATATAGTTATAATCTATTAGGAAGTTTCAGAACTTTGTTTTTTCTGAACTTTGTTTTTAATTATGTATGTGCTTATTAACTGCTCTCAATTAATTTAATTTATCCTCGTGTCATTTCCTATTTCCACTCCCCATATCGATCCATTTTGTTCCGATTATGCTGTAGAAGAGGTAGTCAGGAATACGTTACACACAAGGGTGATACTGTATACAGTTCCATACCATCAAGACAGGGTACAGAAAATTATATCATATATCAGCTGAATAAGTGCATTGTAATAGCAGGTGAACAATACAGTTATGCCACAGTCCTTGGTGTAAACAGATTCATAAGAAGAAAAGATTCCACATGGCAAGGATTGCATATATACAAAAGAGGAAGAAAGAAACTATATAGGGGAATAAAGTATGCAATAACAACCAAAAAGCAGACCATAGTCATGGGAAAAAACATAGCAGTCACAATCATGCCAGAAGCAGAAAAATCTTCTATAGAATCAAAAAACGAGTAAGATGGAAAACTGGACTATCACAGTCCAACAATGAAATAGACCACAATGAATCAACAAAAATAGAAACAGATGCAGCATTAACAGCAATATTGGAACAAACACACTGTAAAAAACAGGAAGATCACAATGTGTCAAAAGAAACAACTAATAGTGGATTAAACATAATAAAGGAAACATCACACACAGCACCACAAAAAGATTGTGAAATACTTCAAAGCATACAACCAACAACTTCAAAAGTTGAACAAATAGAAAGGAAACCAATGTGGACTAAACAGAGAGTACGAGCAGCTCCCCACTATTTAGCAAAAGATTTTTTATTCTGCAGCCAACAAAAGAGGAGGGAAAGATAAATAATAATGAATACAGCATAATCACGTATAAAACTCCAACTACAACAGATATTCAGCAACTCAGGACTCATAAAGAGAAAAAAAAATTGAAAACTTGTACCAAAATATTTAGTACTTAGGTAGCAAAAAACTTGAAGTGGAAGTGGTGTTGAATGAAATGCAACCACATAAATATTATGTATCAGTGATCATGGGCTAGATGAAGCAGAACTTAGTAACCTAATAATAAGAGACTATGATTTGATTAGTTATTTCTGTAGATCAAAACATAAAGGTGGAGGCGTTGCTAAATACAAGAAAAAAATTGGAAGTCTACAGGATACTGAATACTGTAAATATGTAAACCTTCCAGCTTGCATTGAAAAAGATTTTTAAATTAGTGACATAATGAGTGAAGAGCTCAAAATTATCCCCAAGTACTAAAATTACAATATTTCTGAAAAACCTAGAAAAATTATTACTGAAGATAAAAATGAAAGATGTTGTAATATGGCAAAGAATCAAAACCAAAACAAAAATTGAAAGAGGCATTATTACATTGTAACATGAAAACAATAATAGATGTACCTACAAGAGTCAGACCATAGTCAGATCATCGTCAGACCATCCTTGACAACATAATCACAAATATTGAAAATAGTAAATGTGAAGCAAAATTTCTACAAACATCAATCTCTGACCAGTATGGGGTAATAATTCACATCCACATAAATAGGAGCTCAAACAGAAGAAATGCAAGATAAGAAGGAAGTCAGGATTATCAATGTACAAAGCATGAATATTTTCAAAACAACACTGAGGAAAGAAGAATGGGCTGAAACAATGCAAGAAAAAGGTACAAATGAGAAGTATGATGCATTTCTTAACACACTACTGCATCACTTTCATGTAGTCTTCCCCCAAGTAGCCTATCAGAAAAAGCAGGGTCACAGTAAGAAGTGGATTACGAAAGAAATAATTGAACTCAGGACTAGACTGAAGGAACTCGGACAAGCCGAGAATATTGAGACATATAAACAGCATCGGAAGTAGTATAGGCAATTAATAAGAGAAGTAAAAGCCATTTCAATACAGACCCTTAGCAAATTCAAATCGAAAAAGCAAAGTAACATGGGATATAATCAACGGTGGAAGATGTAGCCAAAAAAGTGTAAAAAACATCAATTTTGTTAAGCCAATGAGAATTGATGACAACATAGTTACAGATGGAACAAAAATTGGTAATATTCTAAACAACTACTTTATAGATATTGTACAAAATTTAAAAGGGGAAACAAATCATCAGTGGTCGAAGCATGCTACAACTATTGGCCAACCATTCCCCTCAGTGTTCCTGGAATCAATGACAAAAAAACAGAACTTATAAAATAATCCAGAAATTAAAACCCCAAAAGTATGTAAGAGATGGTGAGGTATCAAATTATTTAATAAAACATGTGAATGAAGAAATAATCAAACCTTTTTTGGATACTGCAAACTGCTCATTTAGGGAAGTAGTATCCCCAGAAAAATTAAGAGAGCAAAAAAGTGCCAATATTTAAGAAAGGAGACAAAAATGATCCAAATAACTACAGACCAGTGTCTTTAATCTTTGGTTTCTCAAAAATACTAAAGATGCTCATGCATAGTAGGTTGACCACATTCCTGAAGAAACACAATATTCTGATTTCAGCACAACCTGGTTTCCCAAAAGGGAAATCTACAGAAACTGCCATCTCAGGCATCACAGAATCTGTTATAGATGCATTAGACAAAAGAAACTCCGTGTCTGCTATGTTTCTGGATTTGTCTAAAGTGTTTGACACAATCACCCACACTACACTTATTGAAAAACTTAAAAGCTATGGTGTTTGTGGACATGCAGTCAAGTGGATAAAATCATACATGAGCAACAGAAAGCAGTATGTGGGAACAGTAACTGGATGCAGATCTGAAATCAGAAATATTAAGTATGGAGTGCCTCAAGGACCTGTACTTGGCCCACTTCTGTTCAACCTATTTGTAAACAATATTGAGAAAGATAAAAAAATACTATATGCAGATGACATGACACTACTGAGTGTAGAAAAACATCTGGGAACACTGGAAAGAATTACATTTATGTCAGTAAATAACACAGTGCAGTGGCTTATAAAAATAACTTAATTTTAATTTAATGGAAAAAGAATTTTATAGTGCAGAAGAGTATATGTATCAATGAATGAAAATGCTACTATTACTGTTATACAGGTACTTTAACTAACTGAACAAATTAATATATGTAAATAACTTGAGAACATGAATACTGAGAGAAAAATGTAAATATCAATATAATATCAATATAATATCAATAATTGTTGTTGTTGTTGTTGTGGTCTTCAGTCATGAGACTGGTTTGATGCAGCTCTCCATACTACTCTATCCTGTGCAAGCTGCTTCATCTCCCAGTACTTAATGCAACCTACATACTTCTGAATATGCTTAGTGTATTCATCTCTTGGTCTCCCTCTACGATTTTCACCCTCCGCGCTGCCCTCCAATGCTAAATTTGTGATCCCTTGATGCCTCAGAAGATGTCCTACCAACTGGTCCCTTCTTCTTGTCAAGTTGTGCCACAAACTCCTCTTCTCCCCAATTCTATTCAATACCTCCTCATTAGTTAGATGATCTACCCATCTAATCTTCAGCATTATTCTGTAGCACCACATTTCGAAAGCTTCTATTCTCTTCTTGTCCGAACTATTTATTGTCCATGTTTCACTTCCATACATAGCTACACTCCATACAAATACTCTCAGAAATTACTTTCTGACACTTAAATCTGTACTCGATGTTAACAAATTTCTCTTCTTCAGAAAAGCTTTCCTTGCCATTGCCAGTCTACATCTTATACCCTGTCTACTTCGACCATCATCAGTTATTTTTCTCCCCAAATAGCAAAACTCCATTACTATTTTAAGTGTCTCATTCCCTAATCTAATTCCCTCAGCATCACCCGAGTTAACTCCACTACATTCCATTATCTTTGTTTTGCTTTTGTTAATGTTCATCTCATATCCTTCTTTCAAGACACTGTCCATTCTGCTCAACTGCTCTTCCAAGTCGTTTGCTGTCTCTGACAGAATAACGACGTCATCGGCGAACCTCAAAGTTTTTATTTCCTCTCCATGGATTTTAATACTTACTCCAAATTTTTCTCTTGTTTCCTTTACTGCTTGCTCAATATACAGATTTAATAACATCGGGGATAGGCTACAACCCTGTCTCACTCCCTTCCCAACCTCTGCTTCCCTTTTATGTCCCTCGACTCTTATAACTGGCATCTGGTTTCTGTACAAATAGTAAATAGCCTTTTGCTCCCTGTATTTTACCCCAGCCAGCTTCAGAATTTGAAAGAGAGTATTCCAGTCAACATTGTCAAAAGCTTTCTCTAACTCTACAAATGCTAGAAACATAGGTTTGCCTTTTCTTAATCTAGCTTCTAAGATAAGTCGTAGGGTCAGTATTGCCTCACGTGTTCCAACATTTCTTCGGAATCCAAACTGATCTTCCCTGAGGTCTGCTTCTACCAGTTTTTACATTTGTCTGTAATGAATTTGCGTTAGTATTTTGCAGCTGTGGCTTATTAAACTGATAGTTCGGTAATTTTCACTTCTGTCAACACCTGATTTCTTTGGGATTGGAATTATTATATTCTTCTTAAAGTCTGAGGGTATTTCACCTGTCTCATACATCTTGCTCACCAGATGGTAGAGTTTTGTCAGGACTGGCTCTCCCAAGGCTGTCAGTAGTTCTAATGGAATGTTGTCTACTCCCAGGGCCGTGTTTTGATTCATGTCTTTCAGTGCTCTGTCAAACTCTTCATTCAGTATCATATCTCCCATTTCATCTTCATTTATATTCTCTTCCATTTCCATAACATTGCCCTCAAGTACATCCTCCTTGTATAGACCCTCTATATACTCATTCCACCTTTCTGTTTTCCCCTCTTTGCTTAGAACTGGGTTTCCATCTGAGCTCTTGATATTCATACAAGTGGTTCTCTTTTCTCCAAAGGTCTCTTTAATTTTCCTGTAGGCGGTATCTATCTTACCCCTAGTGAGATATGCCTCTACATCCTTAAATTTGTCCTCTAGCCATGCTTAGCCATTTTGCACTTCCTGTCAATCTCATTTTTGAGACATTTGTATCCCTTTTTGCCTGCTTCATTTACTGCATTTTTATATTTTCTCCTTTCATCAAATAAATTCAATATTTCTTCTTTTACCCAAGTATTTCTACTAGCCCTTGTCTTTTTACCTACTTGATCCTCTGCTGCCTTCACTACTTCATCCCTCAAAGCAACCCATTCTTCTTCTACTGTATTTCTTGCCCCCATTCTTGTCAATTGTTCTGGAAATTTCTTAAAATTTAAGACCTGGTTCTTAAATCTCTGTCTTACCATTATATAATCTATCTGGAACCTGTCAGTATCTCCAGGCTTCTTCCTTGTATACAGCCTTCTTTTATGATTCTTGAACCAAGTGTTAGCTATGATTAAGTTATGCTCTGTATAGAATTCTACCAGGCGGCTTCCTCTTTCATTTCTTACCCACAATCCATATTCACCTACTATTTTACCTTCCCTTCCTTTTCCTACTATTGAATTCCAGTCACCCATGACTATTTAATTTTCATCTCCCTTCACTATCTGAATAATTTCTTACACCTCATCATACATTTCTTCAATTTCTTTGTCATCTGCAGAGCTAGTTGGCATATAAACTTGTACTACTGTAGTAGGCATGGGCTTTGTGTCTATCTTGGCCATAATAATGCGTTCACTATGCTGTTTATAGTAGCTTACCCACACTCCTATTTCTTTATTCATTATAAACCTACTCCTGCATTACCCCTATTTGATTTTGTATTTTTAACCCTGTATTCACCAGACCAAAAGTCTTGTTCCTCGTGCCACCGAACTTCGCTAATTCCGACTATATCCAACTTTACCTTATCCATTTCCCTTTTTACACTACTGGCCATTAAAATTGCTACACCATGAAGATGACGTGCTACAGAAGCGAAATTTAACTGACAGGAAGAAGATGCTGTGATATGCAAATGATTAGCTTTTCAGAGCATTCACAGAAGGTTGGTGCTGGTGGCGACTCCTCCAACGTCCTGACATGAGGAAAGTTTCCAACCGATTTCTCATACACAAACAGCAGTTGACCGGCGTTGCCTGGTGAAACGTTGGTGTGATGCCTCGTGTAAGGAGGAGAAATGCGTACCATCACATTTCCGACTTTGATAAAGGTCGGATTGTAGCCTATTGTGATAAACGGGTATTCATTGGACAAATATACTATACTAGAACTGACATTTGATTACATTTTCATGCAATTTGGGTGCATAGATCCTGAGAAATCAGTACCCAGAACAACCACCTCTGGCCATAATAACGGCCTTGATACGCGACATTGCTGCTTGCGTTGGTCGATATCCAATGACTGTTAGCAGAATATGGAATCAGTAGGTTCAGGAGGGTAATACGGAATGCCGTGCTGGATCCCAATGGTCTCATATCACTAGCAGTCAAGATGACAGGCATCTTATCCACATGGCTGTAACAGATTGTGCAGCCACGTCTCAATCCCTGAGTCAACAGATGGGGATGTTATCAAGACAACAACCATCTGCACGAACAGTTCAACGATGTTTGCAGCAGCATGGACTATCAGCTCAGAGAGCATTTCTGCAGTTACCCTTGTCACTGCATCACAAACAGGAGCACCTGCGATGGTGTACTCAACGACGATCCTGGGTGCACGAATGGCAAAATGTCATTTTTTCGGATGAATCCAGGTTCTGTGTACAGCATCATGATGGTCACATCCATGTTTGGTGACATCGTGGTGAGCACACATTGGAAGCATATGTTCATCATCGCCATACTGTCGTATCACCCGGCATGATGGTATGGGGTGCCATTGGTTACACGTCTCGGTCACCTCTTGTTCGCATTGATGGCACTTTGAACAGTGGACGTTACATTTCAGATGTGTTACGACCCATTGCTCTACCCTTCATTCGATCCCTGCGAAACCCTACATTTCGGCAGGATGATGCACGATCACATGTTGCAGGTCCTGTACGGGCCTTTCTGGATACAGAAAATGTTCGACTGCTGCCCTGGCCAGCACATTCTCCAGATCTCTCACCAATTGAAAATGTCTGGTCAATGGTGGCCGAGCAACTGGCTCATCACAATACATCAGTCACTACTCTTGATGAACTGTGGTATCATGTTGAAGCTGCATGGGCAGCTTTACCTGTACACGCCATCCAAGCTCTATTTGACTCAATGCCCATGCGCATCAAGGCCGTTATTATGGCCAGAGGTGGTTGTTCTGGGTACTGATTTCTCAGGATCTATGCACCCAAATTGCATGAAAATGTAATCACATGTCAGTTCTAGTATAATATATTTGTCAAATGAATACCTGTTTATCATCTGCATTTCTTCTTGGTATAGCAATTTTAATGGCCAGTAGTGTAAATTTTCTAACCTACCTGCCTGATTAAGGGATCTGATATTCCACACTCCAATCCGTAGAATGCCAGTTTTCTTTCTCCTGATAACGACGTCCTCTTGAGTAGTCCCCGCCTTGAGATTCAAATGGGGGACTATTTTACCTCCGGAATATTTTACCAAAGAGGACACCATCATCATTTAACCATAGAGTAAAGCTGCATGCCTTTGGAAAAAATAATGTAGTAAGTAAACAATTTTCAGGACCTAAAAGATGGGTGAAAAATGTATGCAACATTATTATAAGTATTGCTACTTTGATGTATTAAATTGTAATAAATACGTTAAATATTGCAAGAAAATGGATGTAAATTGACCTGTCCTATATTACAAGTACACACTTTGTACAAAATGTAATGAAATGTGACGAAACAAAAATCAATCAATCAATAATTATTAGAATCTTCATGGAAAATTAAAACCATACATTACATCCAGTGTCAAATGCAAATCTTGCACCTAAATGATCATTGCTCTACCACTTCAACAAAAATAAGTGAATGCTATAATAGTACGCTTCATAGTATGAGAAAAAATTTCAGTCTTTTGTTTCTTTTGTCCTATTGTTACATAGCCAAAGAGATTCCTGTGCCTGCATATCATTTAAAAATGACATAATAGCTGATAGAAAAGGTGGTCTTGATACACACATTGAAAGTAATTTGAACGTCACATGACCATGCTGGTTAAGCTTATCATCATTGTTATACAGGGTGATTCAAAAAGAATACCACAACTTTAGGAATTTAAAACTCTGCAACGACAAAAGGCAGAGCTAAGCACTATCTGTCGGCAAATTAAGGGAGCTATAAAGTTTCATTTAGTTGTACATTTGTTCGCTTGAGGCGCTGTTGACTAGGCGTCAGCGTCAGTTGATGCTAAGATGGCGACCGCTCAACAGAAAGCTTTTTGTGTTATTGAGTACAGCAGAAGTGAATCGACGACAGTTGTTCAGCGTGCATTTCGAACGAAGTATGGTGTTAAACCTCCTGATAGGTGGTGTATTAAATGTTGGTATAAACAGTTTACAGAGAATGGGTGTTTGTGCAAAGGGAAAAGTTCTGGACGGCCGAGAACGAGTGATGAAAATCCAAGAAGCCCTGATCTTACCCCCTGCGATTTTTTCTTATGGGGGTATGTTAAGGATATGGTGTTTCGGCCACCTCTCCCAGCCACCATTGATGATTTGAAATGAGAAATAACAGCAGCTATCCAAACTCTCACGCCTGATATGCTACAGAGAGTGTGGAACAAGTTGGAGTATCGGGTTGATATTGCTCAAGTGTCTGGTGGGGGCCATATTGAACATCTCTGAACTTGTTTTTGAGTAAAAAAAAAACCTTTTTAAATACTCTTTGTAATGATGTATAACAGAAGGTTATATTATGTTTCTTTCATTAAATACACATTTTTAAAGTTGTGGTATTCTTTTTGAATCACCCTGTATTTTAAATAAGATACAAAGCAACAATCTCTGGTTGTTTATGGGCAATGAGAATGCAAAGAGAGATATAAGCGATAGGTGTCCACGCAGACAGTGTTCTGTGCAATCAATACTGAATAATGTCAGAAATGTTTGGGAGTACAACAAAGTACCACATGCTCTGTTTACAGGAAAAAATTCCAGAAGCTGATCTTGGACGCATTATGTCCCTCAACCAACCGGAATGGCTGTATATCACTGTGGGATGCCTTGCAACACTTGCTGTAGGAAGTGCTCTGCCATTCTTTGCAGTGCTTTTTGGAGAAATCTATCGGGTAAGTGCATGTCTTATTGGAAGGAAAGTATTGTCTTGTTGCTTTATTATCATTAGTTAGAAATTCTTGGTCTTAAAGTTGTTAATTTCTGGCCAACATGGTAATGGTGTATCTCCATTTTTGCTGCCATGTCTGAAGATACGAGTGTAAGTCAGTTATTATCCACAATGTAGTTATATTTTTGTTTATTCGGGTAGCAGTGTCATTTTACATTTATGACGCATGCTTTATTTATTTGTTGTTTTATCTTTGCAATTTTCAAGCTGCTATGCTGTTAATATTGGCTGCTCCACTGTCTATTTGTACCGTAGAAGAGCAACATTCAGTGATCTGTTTTTTGCAGTCAGGAGGTGTATCAGGGGCCGAAATTTATTGAAGACTTTCGGTGCAGTATGGTACAGTGTTTTGCCACAACGGAGTGTCTATGAATGGATTGAAAAATTCCGAAATGGTCGCACAAGTGTTATGCAATATGAAGGAGCCGGATGACCATTTACCACCACAAAGGAAGAACCTATTGAGCATTCACGTGAAATGATTGTCTTAGACAGATGATTAACTATTGACGAAGTGGCACATCGCCTGCAAATTAGTCACGGTTCTGCCTATGAAATCATCCACCAACAGGCTTGGGTTTCATAAAGTTTGTGCAAGATGGATCGCAAAACAACTCACACATGAATAAACAAATGCGCTTAGATATCTGCGAAAAACATTTGGATCACTATGGTAACGAATGGGACAACTTCCTAGGCAGAATCATTACTGGTGATGAAACATGGATCCATCATTATGAGCTGGAGAGTAAACAGCAGAGTATGGAATGGAAACATCCAAATTCACCATGCAAGAAAAAGTTCAAGACCCAACCGTCCACAGGAAAACTGATGCTTACAGTTTTTGGAGATGCACAAGGTCCAGCACTGTAACATTATGGGGAAAAGGGGACAACAATAAACAGTGTACATTACAATGAGATGCTTACTGCCAGGCTAAAGCCTGCAATTTGAAGCAAACCCTGAGGATTGCTGTCAAAACGTATTGTGTTGTTGCACGACAATGCCCGTTCACATACTGCTACCCACACTGCTGAAATGCTCCAGAAATTCAAATTTGAAGCACTGGATCGCCCTCCATATAGTCCTGATCTTGCCACTTTTGACTGTCACTTGTTTGGTACACTCAAACAGGCATTAAGAGGCCATGGATTTGCCTAGGATGAAGCAGTGAAAGAAGTGGTGCATTCGTGGCTTGCAGCACAACTGAAAACCTTCTTTTGTAAGGCTATCAGGAAGCTTGTACAATGATGGACCAATTGCATTGAAACACAAGGAGACTATGTCAAAAAATGATGTTCTTGTAAGTTTCCTATTTGATTCCAATAAAATTTTGTAACTTCTTTGCAGATAATGATTGACTTATCCTCGTATTTTGATACATTCCATTTTGCTGTAGAATAGTGTTTGTTATACATTACAAGAACAAATATTTCAGTACTTGTGTAGTTGTGTCCAGTACATGCATAAAGAAATGCTTCAATATTATTTTGTATCATTACACTGTATGCCCTAACTATGAATACTTAGAAGGCTTGTCTGCATTGTCTTATACTATAATGTTGAGTGATACAATGCAGACAATTTTAGTAAATAAATTTTTTTTTAAAAATCATAGGTTTAACTAAATACCTAGGGATTATAATTACAAAAAAATTGGAACAGTCGCGTAGAAAATACTTTGGGGAAGGTGAACAAAAGACTGTGTTTTACTGGCAGAACACTGAGAAGGTGCAACAGGTCTGCTAAAGAGATGCCTACAATATGGTTTTCCATCCTCTTCTGCAGTTCAGGATGTACATAAAGCCCAAGACCACTTTCAGTTATTTATTGCACAAGAACCAAACGTTGTACAAAGATCATTTTTTAAATGTATACCGCCACAGCATAGTTTGTGATTTTCTGATAGTCAGCATTAGTCGCTAACATGGTGAGTTCAGGTGCGGAGCTGTTTCATGAAATGGCCTCCCCAATCATCAGATCTCACTCCGTGTGACTTTTTTCTGTGGGGACACATTAAACATCTTGTGTATGTACTGCCTATACAATGCGATGTAGCAGAGCTCTGGTAGAGAATACGGGAAGCGACTGCCACAGTCGACAATGCCATGCTGGGACGGATATGGCAAGGATTTGATTACCGTATTGACATCTACCGGGTCATTCGTGGTTTGCATATCGAATGTTTGTAAAAAAAAAAAAAACTTTCAGAGTTTCTCTTCAAAATGCAATATATATGACATTTGTTCAATGTTTAGGTCTTGTGCAATAAATAATTGAAAGTGTTCTTGTATTGCTACAGCAGATGGTATCCTTACCAGATACAATTAACAGGGGAACTCAAACTTCAAAGCATGGCAGGTCATTTTGTATTATTGCAAAATAGGGGAGAGAGTGTCATGGAAATGATAAGTGAGTTGTTGTGGCAGTCATTAAAACAAAGCCATTTTTTGCTGTAGTAAGATCTTTTAATGACATTTCAATGATGACCTTCCTCCTCCAAAGGGCAAAATATGTTGTAGATTCTCACATTTGTAGGGAGAAATGATCTTCATAATAAAATAAGAGTAACCAGAGCTCGCACAGAAATATGTAGGTGTTTGTTTTTCCTGTGTGCTATTTGAGAGTGTAACGGCCAGGAAATAATATGAAAATGGTTCTATGAACCCTCTGTCAAACACTTGGTGAGTAATCATGTAGGTGTAGGTGTGGGAGCTTCTTAAAAGATGGAGAGGACTCGCCATTAATTTCTCCTCGTTTAAAGCAGCATTGCCAAATTTATCAGCATCAAAATCTAAGGTCAAAATCTAAGGAAAACTAGTTTATGTTTATAAATAATTTGAAATGTTCATCCAAAGTGTATTCATTTATTTCACACCATATTTACAGTTGACTATATTGACAAATGTATTAGAAATGTTGTGTTACCACCATTTTTATTTCATATTTTCTCACAGTCATTTTGGATAGTTTTCTCTGATTCATTGTGATCCTTCTTTAACTTCAAGAAATTAATTGAACTGCTATCATGAAAATTTGTTTTATGAACACTAGTGAATTTGAAAAGTATGTTACTAAGCTTTCACTTTCATTATTTTTAATTCTAAATCCTTTTATTTTAAAATGAACTTTGAGACAGTGTTCCATTCATAATAACAAAACAAAAATTTACTTACTTTATTTTGAATACCTGTGTTGCAGGTTTTGTCAATCCAAGATGCAGATGAAGTTCGTCGAGATACTGGTACATTCTCCATCTTGTTCCTTGTCATTGGTATTTTGTCTGGTGTGGGAACTTTCTTACAGGTTAGTTGTATTCCAAATTTCCACAACAGACTGTCATTTCATGTTTTTGCTGCATTGTTATTGATGCTTGTATGAGAGGGCTTGAAAATGTTAGTTACAAATTAGTAAGTTTTATTGGATGTTGCATTACACTTCGAACTGACACAGATACATGATACTATTTTTCAACATAGTCACATAGCCTCTGTAAAAAACAGTCAGAATCTTCTATCAAACTAATACTTCCCACCTTTACACATCTCAAATACTTCCAATTTCCATTCATCCCCTCTCTTCAGTGTCCATGTTTCAGTTGTACAGGACACCACATTCCAGACAAAACACTTAGCCAGTCTTTCCCTGAGCTGCTTTTCTAGCTTTCCATGTTATATAAAAACAAAGATGTGTGACTTACCAAATGAAAGTGCTGGCAGGTCGACAGACACACAAACAAACACAAACATACACACAAAATTCAAGCTTTCGCAACAAACTGTTGCCTCATCAGGAAAGAGGGAAGGAGAGGGAAAGACGAAAGGATGTGGGTTTTAAGGGAGGTTCTGAACCTTAGGCCCCCTACAAAACCTTTCACCTGACTCCATCAACCTCCTAACCCCACCGACACCCTGCACCCCTACCTTCTTCCTAAAATTCACAAACCCAATCATCCTGGCCGTCCCATTGTAGCTGGTTACCAAGCCCCCACAGAACGTATCTCTGCCTACGTAGATCAACACCTTCAACCCATTACGTGCAGTCTCCCATCCTTCATCAAAGACACCAACCACTTTCTCGAATGCCTGGAATCCTTACCCAATCTGTTACCCCCAGAAACCATCCTTGTAACCATTGATGCCACTTCCTTATACACAAATATCCCGCACGTCCAGGGCCTCGCTGCGATGGAGCACTTCCTTTCACGCCGATCACCTGCCACCCTACCTAAAACCTCTTTCCTCATTACCTTAGCCAGCTTCATCCTGACCCACAACTTCTTCACTTTTGAAGGCCAGACATACCAACAATTAAAGGGAACAGCCATGGGTACCAGGATGGCCCCTTCGTACGCCAACCGATTCATGGGTCGCTTAGAGGAAGCCTTCTTGGTTACCCAGGCCTGCCAACCCAAAGTTTGGTACAGATTTATTGATGACATCTTCATGATCTGGACTCACAGTGAAGAAGAACTCCAGAATTTCCTCTCCAACCTCAACTCCTTTGGTTCCATCAGATTCACCTGGTCCTACTCCAAATCCCATGTCACTTTCCTTGATGTTGACCTCCACCTGTCCAATGGCCAGCTTCACACGTCCGTCCACATCAAACCCACCAACAAGCAACAGTGCCTCCATTATGACAGCTGCCACCCATTCCACATCAAACGGTCCCTTCCCTACAGCCTAGGTCTTCATGGCAAACGAATCTGCTCCAGTCCGGAATCCCTGAAGCATTACACCAACAACCTGACAACAGCTTTCGCATCCCGCAACTACCCTCCCGACCTGGTACAGAAGCAAATAACCAGAGCCACTTCCTCATCCTCTCAAACCCAGAACCTCCCACAGAAGAACCACAAAAGTGCCCCACTTGTGACAGGATACTTTCCGGGACTGGATCAGATTCTGAATGTGGCTCTCCAGCAGGGATACGACTTCCTAAAATCCAGCCCAGAAATGAGATCCATCCTTCATGAAATCCTCCCCACTCCATCAAGAGTGTCTTTCCGCCATCCACCTAACCTTCATAACCTCTTAATTCATCCCTATGAAATCCCCAAACAACCTTCCCTACCCTCTGGCTCCTACCCTTGTAACCGCCCCCGGTGTAAAACCTGTCCCATGCACCCTCCCACCACCACCTACTCCAGTCCTGTAACCCGGAAGGTGTACACGATCAAAGGCAGAGCCACGTGTGAAAGCACCCACGTGATCTACCAACTGACCTGCCTACACTGTGACGCATTCTATGTGGGAATGACCAGCAACAAACTGTCCATTCACATGAATGGACACAGGCAGACAGTGTTTGTTGGTAATGAGGATCACCCTGTGGCTAAACATGCCTTGGTGCATGGCCAGCACATCTTGGCACAGTGTTACACCGTCCGGGTTATCTGGATACTTCCCACTAACACCAACCTATCCGAACTCCGGAGATGGGAACTTGCTCTTCAATATATCCTCTCTTCCCGTTATCCACCAGGCCTCAATCTCCGCTAATTTCAAGTTGCCGCCACTCATACCTCACCTGTCATTCAACAACATCTTTGCCTCTGCACTTCTGCCTTGACTGACATCTCTGCCCAAACTCTTTGTCTTTAAATATGTCTGCTTGTGTCTGTATATGTGTGGGTGGATATGTGTGTGTGTGTGTGTGAGTGTATACCCGTCTTTTTTTCCCCCAAAGGTAAGTCTTTCCGCTCCCGGGATTGGAATGACTCCTTACCCTCTCCCTTAAAACCCACATCCTTTCGTCTTTCCCTCTCCTTCCCTCTTTCCTGATGAGGCAACAGTTTGTTGCGAAAGCTTGAATTTTGTGTGTATGTTTGTGTTTGTTTGTGTGTCTGTCGACCTGCCAGCACTTTCATTTGGTAAGTCACACATCTTTGGTTTTAGATATATATTTCCTATGTGGAATGTTTCCCTCTATAACCTTTTTATGTTGTGTGTCGCTCTTGAAGTGAAACAACAGTCACTCTTTGTCAGCATCAAATATTAAATGAGCTTTGATAGCTTATGGCTTTTGACCAATAAGTGTTTGTGAAGGATGTGATATAATTTCAAAAGACCCATCAGCATTTTGTAAAAACAGGTATTTCCAAAGGTATGATTCTTCTCCCAATCTGTAGTGAATTTATTTTTGTAAATGGATTTTAGTTACTCAGACTATTCCATCAACAAATCCTCACCATGAGACCATAGTATTAACATATGGTCACCGTGTGCCCAGGATTCTGTCATTTGTAAAACTGCAGAAGTGATTGCTTTCTCTTGAAAATTATCCATAAACATATTAAATACTTGCAAAAAAGAGGGTTTCCCATGGAAACACCATCAGTATGTTCAAACTATTGACAATTAGCCTTTTTCCTGCAGTTTTGCCTGTGTAGGCATTCGACACTTATGTTGCACACATCTCCTCCCCCACTTGCTGTGTTCGTCGCTTCCTTCCCCCATCTACTTGGGAAGGAGATGTGGATTTTTTTATTTATTCCTATCTGTAATTGATCAAATGTGTGTGAAATCTTATGGGACTTAACTGCTAAGGTCATCAGTCCCAAAGCTTACACACTGCTTAACCTAAATTATCCTAAGTACAAACACACACACACACACCCATGCCCAAGGGAGGACTCGAACCTCCGCTGGGACCAGCCGCACAGTCCATGATGGCAGCACCTTAGACCGCTCTAATCTGTAATTATTAATGAAATAATGTGAACAGTATTTGCTGTGACATATTGAAAAAATGTCATTCCTACATAACTGAGACCACAGTGCACTAATTACAAATTATTCAAAAAGAAAATTTTGCAGATTGAACACCACATCTGTAGATACATCATCCACATTAAGGAAAGAAGTACACAAAATGCACAATTGATTGTACATAATTTTTCATTACTCCTCCAGGCACTAGGATGTATAAATTCTGGGGTGAGCCCCCATTAGAGTAAGTGACATAGAGATATCCAGGGAAGAAACACGGAGATAGCAAATCCACTCTTCAGTATGTAGTAGACTGCCCCTGTGCCTTATTTATCACAATGAAAAATGCAAATCACGTGGGAAAAGTGCAGTGACATGTACACTGTTTCACCTCTTTTCCTTTCAAAATGGCAGTCTGAATCACATTGGCGATTGTCCTCATGACACTCATCTGTGTTCCATTGCAAAGTTTCAGTGCATTGAGGTTGGTGATATCAGCAAACAATGCAAGAGACAAAACAAGTGTTCTAAATGTAGTGGGCATCATCCAGTTCTGTCTTTTAATGCTCCTTATATTAATGTGTGAACTTGCCAACTGCAATGGCAAGCATTAGGGATAGTAAACCACTCATCCCTTGATTCTTGTAGTTAAAAGCAATATGGCTGAAGCCTAACTCCCTGACTGTATTCTCCATATATAATATAATTTGAGAAGATTGGGCTAATGGGAAGAGTGCCATAATATACTAGCATTTAATGGTACTGTGTGCATTATGATCATTATTCCAGCTTGTGTCAGCATATAGAAATATGCCAGGTGACTCATTTACAGTCAGTGTTGCATTAATTGTACTTCTGTTACCACTAAAAGATAAATTGATATGCCAAGTTACAGACAGGCACAATTAAGACACTTACATAAATATTTCAGCCACAGTCTTCATCAGTAAAATACTCCATTCACACACAAACACACAAGCAAGCACACCTCACGCACACATGACTGCCAACTCCAGCATCTCATGCCAGCTTGGAGTTTGGCAATCGTGTGTGTGTAAGGTGTGTGTGTGTGTGTGTGTGTGTGTGTGTGTGTGTGTGTGTGTGTGTGTGTGATGAAGGTTGTGACTGAAAGCTTTGTGTGAGTGCCTGACTGCAACTTGACTTGCTTTCTTTACAATAAGTAGCAATCTGTCTTTTCCTACATTGTTGATGTTCCTATTTGGAATTTCCATTGTTAGATACATTGATATAAATTTTGAAGATCAGAAATTATCAATATCC
Organism: Schistocerca serialis cubense; assembly: GCF_023864345.2. NCBI lineage: Eukaryota > Metazoa > Arthropoda > Insecta > Orthoptera > Acrididae > Schistocerca > Schistocerca serialis. The sequence goes on from NC_064644.1 coordinate 587,937,612, forward strand.
TGTTACAAAAACAAGCTTATGGCCCTATACACTAACAGTTTTACAAGAAGATATTACATTTTGAAAGTTTGTATTAAATAACAGCTTTTCTCAATTAATAAGTGCTTCAATTTATTCTTTAAAGCAGGCACATGAAACCCATGGTGACCCATGGGCCTAATTCACGTACCTACTTAAGCTTGCGGGCTGGACACAAACTTTCTTGGTGAACCATGCAGTGAAGAATTAAATTGACTTTCTCAGTAATTGTGTGAATGTTTCCCCTTCCATGTCTATTGTAGGCCTAGTTGTGTATGTTATTCTGGATTTAGTTTCACAAATCAGATTGCCAGCAGTGTGTACATAGTGTAGATGCTAGTACTTTATATTTTCTCAAAATTCCTCTACAAGGTTCTCCCTTGTTTACTGTAGCTACCACTCTTATTGTATTTTTTGTATTCTAAAAAGCCTGCGTGTATAGACTGCTGGAGCCCCACCACAGATCTTGATGCCATATTGAAGATGTGGATTTATCGATCTGAAATCTATTTTCCTTAATGTATAATGATCCAAGTCTTTCCATGACAGGTGTTCATGCACAGTAGTACCCAAAAATTAGTGTTTATTTTTATAATTAAGTGTTAGTAGAAGTATAGATGGAGTAACATATATATTTAGGTTATAGGGAAGCAGGAATCAGTCACATCAATTAGTGTATGGCAGGAAAGCATCTTACAGACCCAGCCATGCTTCTTAGTTTGTGGCAACCCAAATTTCCACATTGCAGCATGAGGGTGTGAGGTAACAGACTGAAACCATGTGGCCATTGTTTCAGTTATAGATGACCAAAACCACATATTATTGAACAACCTTTTGCACATGATGGTACATTCATCTTATCCAAGAAATTCAGTTGTTGCCATACCTGACTGCCCTCTGGAGCACTATTCAGCTAACATTTAATCGCTACATATATTTTTGAGTTATAGCAGAGAGGTGGTGAAATTTCATAATGTTTTGATGAGTGTCACACCCTTCATCTTTTTTTGAAGCATGACAGTTATAAGAACATTGTGAAAATGCATTGTCACCACATTGCTGGTTGCCTTGGAGGTCAAAGAAATCTGTAGCATGTGTTGACTGCTGCTGTATGCTTTTTCTCCTGATTTATGAGCACTGTTGTGCTTACTCTTATTAAAACTTAAGCATGGAATATACCTCTAGTCACGCAAGACTATCATTGCTTAGATTATGTCAACCATATTTTCCAACAGAACTACTGTTTTATGTAGTCATACCCCCTAGAGTGAGGCTTATTTTGCTCACTATTATAAAAACAACCCAGTGTATCTTTTCATCAGCTGCCCAATCTCTGCAACAAACTGCTCACTCACAAATTAAATGTAGGAAAGCCACTTACAGTAGTACTCATTTCTAGTCGGCTCCTTTATCTTCATCCAATATTATCTCAAAAGCAGTTTTACTTGTTGGTATTTCAGAGTATGTAGTTGATGCCCATCATCAAATGCCTTGATAGGAATAGATAAGCCTATATTATTACATTTTCTGTTGTGTATTGGTAGAAGTCCTTGACTGTGTCTGGATTGTCAGTAATGCAGTGACCAATCACTAATTATCAAAATATCCATGGGTGTACTGCCAGTCTACAGTGTCCAACGGGCACAATATTTCGGCGATCATACATGTCGCCATCATAAGGTGAACTGACGGGCTGAGCTCCTGTGAACGTGCTGGTACGGAGATCCATATGCTATGGCTGCTCAGGGCGAACTGTGTTCGGTCACGGCGGCGGCCAATTTAAATACCCTATGCCCATGGCGCACTCCCTCTGCCATCTGCACCCCGCGCCCCACACCACGGTCGCGCGGTGGAACAGATTGCGAAGGCGTCTGAGATGACATCAGTGTGATGGCTCTGTCCGCCGTGGTCGTCACAACTATACGTTTGCTGGATTTACTCTTGATCAAGATTAAATCGAGCAAACGTATAGTTGTGACGATCACGGCGGACAGAGCCATCACACCAACGTCATCTCAGACGCCTTCGCAATCTGTTCCACCGCGCGACCGTGGCGTGGGGCGTGGACGGCGGAGGGAGTGTGCCGCGGGCGGAGGGTATTTAAATCGGCCGCCGCTGCGACCGGACACAGTTCCCCCTGAGCAGCCATAGCATACGGATCTCCATACCGGCACGTTCACAGCAGCTCAGTCCGTCAGTTCACCTTATGATGGCGACGTGTATGATCGCCAAAATATTGTGCCCGTTGGACACTGTAGACTGGCAGTACACCCGTGGATATTTTGATTATCAAATACACTGGGAGAAACTCAAGAATCAAATCACTAACTAGTTGCTGTCATTATTACATTGCCTGGTCATACTATTGTGTCATTGTGTATTGTTCAACTCAATCAGCTAACCTCTTAGAGACACCACCTCTAATTTTGTATAATAAAAGACATTACTTCGAAGTTTGTCTCTTCAGTTATTTGGAGAGCAACTCATATAATTATTAAAGAAACCAACTAAACTCAATAAATATGAAGTCATTGAAGCTTCAATATGTTGTGTTTTCCTGGCAGATGCACATGTTTGGGGTTGCTGGTGTGCGTTTAACAAAAAGGCTACGCGTGATGGTGTTTGATTCCATCCTTCGCCAGGAAGCAGCATGGTTTGATGATGAAAGAAATGCTGTTGGAGTTCTTTGTGCAAGGCTCTCTGGTGATGCATCCAGTGTTCAGGGGGTAAGTAACTCCTCTCCTCAATAAAACGTAGAAATGGTTGCTCCAGTTTTATATGTTTTAGAGCTAAGAAAGTGGAAGTTATAACAAGGTAGACCAAACCACATGGAAACTTGATAAAAAGCCTTGATGGCTGTACCCTCATTACTGAGAGTTAAAAAGAATATTGAAGAATGGAGAGATAACGGGGTGCACTGTGTTAAAGCTGTGCATTGACAATGCAAACCCAATAGGCACTGCATGGGAGACCATGGATGTAGTTTAATTCTGGACACCACTGCTGACTTCTGATCAAAACTTAGTGAACACCTTTTCTGCCCCCACTTGCAAAAAGCTACAAAGATGTATCTGTGGTATGTCACAATGTGATTGTCTGCTATGAGTGATGGGCACTATTCAGATAAATTTGTCTACATAATTATTCAAATATAATAGAGGGAAACATTCCACGTGGGAAAAAATATATATAAAAACAAAGATGAGGTGACTTACCGAACAAAAGCGCTGGCAGGTCGATAGACACACAAACAAACACAAACATACACACAAAATTCTAGCTTTCGCAACCAACGGTTGCCTCATCAGAAAAGAGGGAAGGAGAGGGAAAGACGAAAGGATGTGGGTTTTTAGGGAGAGGGTAAGGAGTCATTCCAATCCCGGGAGCGGAAAGACTTACCTTAGGGGTAAAAAAGGACAGGCATACACTCGCGCGCGCGCGCACACACACACACACACACACACACACACACACACACACACACACACATCCATCCACACATACAGACACAAGCAGACATATGTCTGCTTGTGTCTGTATGTGTGGATGGATATGTGTGTGTGTGCGAGTGTATACGTGCGAGTGAGTGTATACCTGTCCTTTTTTCCCCCTAAGGTAAGTCTTTCCGCTCCCAGGATTGGAATGACTCCTTACCCTCTCCCTTAAAACCCACATCCTTTCGTCTTTCCCTCTCCTTCCCTCTTTCCTGATGAGGCAACCGTTGGTTGCGAAAGCTAGAATTTTGTGTGTATGTTTGTGTTTGTTTGTGTGTCTATCGACCTGCCAGCGCTTTCGTTCGGTAAGTCACCTCATCTTTGTTTTCATATATAATTATTCAAATAAACAGATCATAAAAAAATCTTTTTTTCATGAATAAGTTATTGGTAGACAATGAGATTTTTCCTATCTGTGAATACAAATAATTCTTTGTTTGTTATTTAAATTAAATAATGAAAAACATAGGCTACCACCACAATATCTTTGTTTACTTCTTGAACAGAATTCTATGACATATAACAAAACATTGTTGCAGCGGCTCTGTGCAGTTTTCATTTACAATAAACAATTTATTCATGTGCTATACAGAGTTCGCCTCAGCAGCTTGGAGGGTAGGTTCCAGAATATGAAGGGAAAGGTCTTGTGTTCAGTTTCCTGTTGCTCATGGGATTTTTCCTGCTGCTTATCGATTCTTTCATCTCCAACAATGAGAAAATGAATATTCTTGGTGGAGCATGTATTTAATACTAAAGAAAAAAATTACAAATATTATGCAACTGATATATAAGCATTCAACCAGTTTCACATTTACATCAGTACTCTCCTTTTGCTATCAATAGGTTCACTTTATGTAGTTTACATCTCAGTAGAATTGACCCTGGAATTACTGTTATGATTTAGCAATACCATAGTTGTCCGCTGCCGGTAGCTGAGTGGTCAGCGCGACAGAATGTCAATCCTAAGGGCCTGGGTATGATTCCCGGCTGGGTCAGAGATTTTCTCCACTCAGGGACTGGGTGTCGTGTTGTCCTAATCATCATCATTTCATCTCCATCGACGCACAAGTTGCTGAAGTGGCGTCAAATCGAAAGTCTTGCACCAGGGGAACGGTCTACCCGACGGGAGGCCCTAGTCACATGACATTTTTTTAATACCATAGTTCATAGTACTTGATGTAAAATGTTTCACAAGAAAGTTAGTGCACAAATAAAGCAGAGAATTAGGTGGCAACATTTCCATTATGGACCACAGTAACTTATAATGCATATGAAATACGTACAGTCAGAGACAGAATTCATGAGACCCCGCGCCTTATCATTATGCTCAACTATGCAGCTTTACTGTCTCTCACACAGCATAACATGTGAGGAGATGAAGTGCTACCAACATATTGTCTACAGGTATGAAGTCGAAAAACTAGCCAAGCATTTTCAGACTGTTTTAGATAATGTGGGAGACTATATTGCTATAGGTTGACATATCTCATGTTTATGTGTTGTGTTCTATAAACTAATAGGAAAAAAAACTATTTTGTATGCACTGTACTAATACAACTGATTTATCGTGATGATTTCATGAAAAAAGTCCTTTTAAATAAAGCCAAGTACTGCAAACTGCCATGAATTAGCAGCATAATACACAAATCTAATTCTATGATTTTTTTGTTATCGTTGTGGAAGTATATGACATTAATATTTATTGTGACATCAAAAAATACAATGGGGTTATTGACAAGAGAAATAAGCATTTCAGATCTGATTAAAATTTGATTTTATCATTACAGACCTTATATAACCTCATATAATTAACACCATAGGAAATCAAAAACATAAATTCTAATATTTCAATTTTTGCTTTGATTTCTTGCTTTTATAATTCAAGGGAACCATTACATTTTCCAGAGTACATCACAAAAACATTCAAAGCATAAAATTCAGAGCACCACATATGTCACGTGCACTGTGGAAAGTCACATATGCCACAATCACATTTTTGTAGCGTGAATATAATTAGAAAAACAATCTCATTAACATTGCTAAATACCTCATGATCTGGCAATAATTTCATGACAAAGCAAGCTTTACATAGCAGGTCCTTGAAAGATGGAATCTGGAGTTGATTACAAATCTAGGCATGTATTTTAGTAATAGCATCACTTCTACTTGTAATTTTTGTTTGCTGTGCAATGAGAATACGACACTTCTGTAATGGGCAAATGTAATTCTTCACCAATCAGTAAAAATATAGTCATAGGGTTGACAGAACGGCATACAATTTGGCAAAATTAATTAACACATCAATATTCCAATATCATCAGCAACCAGACCATTGTATAAAGAGGGATAGCTTTTCCTCTCCCATGAGTCAGTAACGTACAGGAATAGTGCTATTTTTATTTAAGGTCACAAAATTTTCTCCGAGAACTGATGATAAGTATATTTTTTGAGCTTTCCACATTTTGTGGCTGTTGCATAAACATTATGATGCCATTCTGTTAATTGGTTTACATTTTGTTGGACTCGAGGACTACATTTGCCACTGACTTCTTGAAGATGTACAAAAACTGTTGGTAACAGTCTTCTGGAAAACTGGTCAGTACATGAGTGTGGAAGCTGACAAGTACCAACCAACTGTCATTATGGAGGGCCCAAGTGACTAGCTAGGAATCAACTCAAGATAAATATAAAATGGTCAATTCATGGGTGTCGATTGTTTTGCAGAGGCTGGAAGCAAGGGACATGTGATTACTACATGATCACTGCAGCAGTGGGCAATGGCAGCAGCAGCCTTATTGGAGACAAATTCTTAAACACCTGATGCAATTCCTTTCAGGGGAAACAAAGAATTCAGCAGCATCAGGCCATCAAATACATCAGCACCAAAGTCAAGTGTCCATTTGATGAATTATTTGGAACAGCAAGGCTCTTACAACTTCAATTCTCCACTATAATTCTAGAATTCAATCCTGATCTAATTATGAATATGTATCAGACGGAATGTATCACATCTATAGGAAAAGGACATTTTCATTTTGAGTTGTGAAAGTCAGCTAATTAAAACAAAGAAATCGACCATCAGTTTTTGTGCAGGGTTTTGTGACTTTACATAAAAATGAATCCGTTTCTGTATGTTGACTCGTAGGAGAGACAAAGCTATCCCTCCATATATGATGGCTTTGTTTTTGATGAAATCAGAATACTGCCTTGTTCCGTAAAAGAAATTCCACCAAAGTGTATGCAGTTTTGTCAACCCTACAATGTATATTTTTACTGACACATGAGGGATTGCATTTTCCAATCACTCACAGCAAACAGAAATTGCAAATAGGTGTGATGATCTGTAATCAATTGCAGGCTACAGCTTTCAAGAAATTGCTTTTTAATGTTTGGTTTGTTGCAAAATTATTGCCAGATCATGAGGTATTTAGTAATGTGAGTGAGGTTGCTTTTTGTAATGATATTCACACTAAAAATGAGACTGTGGCATACATGTCTTTACATGTTGCTAGTGTCATACCATGTTTATCCAAGTATAAGAAGACCCTGACTGTAAGACAATCCCCCTTTTTTTCAAGAGATCTTATGACAAAAATTTATGTTTAACACATCCTAACTAATCAAAAGTACACGCTGTTTTGTGGCCATAAAGTATCTGCCTAAAAAGTTAACATTATACGTATTCTAAGTTTATGCCATTTATTGATTGTCTACATATTGATAATAGAGAAACAAATAAAGTAAATGAAAAGAAATGGTTTACATTATTTTGTGGATTGTTTTCTTTTCTAAATTTTTCATATACTAACCTTGTTGTCTGTGGTATGACTGTTTTTAAGCATCAGTTCATCATCATCATCATGATCCTAATAGCATAGCTGTGAAATTTATATCTTCATTTTCACAAATATTTAACTATTTATTCTGAATGTGTTGAAATTTCTGTCACTGCTTTCACCATAGAACCTTGAACACAGCTGCTTTTATCCAAATACATATTGGACTTCATCTTCATCTGCCTGCCACTCTCTTGTTGGCTGTTTAGAACTAGCAGCTGACACACCTCCTTTTGTTCCCATCATACATCATGGTGAGCATCGACAGCATTGCAGCATGAAACAAGTAAGTCCACTACTGGCCCCTATCTAGACATATACTGTCTCATGCAGAAATTAATACTATTGTTGAGTATTGGTCAATTTTAATGTCAGTTCAATTCCGACTACAAACAGATTCAGATAAACTGCAGTTTAAATATGGTAGATGTTCCTAAAAAGCCAAATCATGCAGTATACATTCCCATGTTTGGCAACATGATGTAATTTGCTGCATGCTCACTACCCTCCTCCTTGCACTCGTCTAGTTCTCAGTCAAGCTGGTATCACTGTTCCCCCTCCAACTCTTCTGTAGTGCTGTGAAGACAGACTGAAATATCTTCTTTGGTGCAAGTCATATGTAACAATAGCACCTTTCACTCATCCTGTGATCTACTGATGTCTGTTGGTACTCTCTCTACAATGGGTCTTGCAGCTGTAATCTATTCTCGTGATAACAATTAGTCAGTTCAATACAATTATTTCATTCGTTAGACATTTCATTCTGGATTAATTTTCCTTCCTGTTTCATCTTAATGTCACTATTGTGTCCTAAAGCAGATTAAAAGCTGGTAGCATTTTTACCCAGTATTCTGATAGATGAACAGTGACTGAATTTCTCATTTAAAACCCAGTCAATAAATCAGTACAGTTTCTCATAATAAAATAAAGTATTGGTCTGGGTTCAGAATCAAGTTATGTTTTCTGGAAGACAACATCTCTGCTGATTGAATGTTATCTTTACTTAAAAAAGCAGCATTATTGTTTGCATACAGTGTCTGTACATGTATGTGAACTTTTATTGCAAACCTTTTTAAATACAAAACATTTGTTTTAGAGCTATTTTCCCCCTTTTCCACAAAATTGTCAAATTTTAAGTAGAGTGATAGATTGTGGTGGCTATTTCGTAGTTTCTCACTTATCCCTTGCACTGGCGACCTCAGCAGCAACAGTTTAATCTGTACATATAAGATGACTCTGTGTTTTGAGTGATAAGTTGGGAAAAAACCTTCTCTTATAATCTTGTAAATACAATATGTGCCTTCACGTGATGCTAATGGCATATGTGCTTTCACACATTGCTTGTCACGGTCTTAATTTTTATGCTTTCAATATTTTTATGAGAAGTGTGTTCGTGCTCTTGAAGTAAAAAAGCAAAAAATCAAAGCAAAAATTGAAATACTAAAATTTATGTGTTTTCATTTTCTGTTACTGTTAATTGGATAAGGTTATATAAGATTTGTGATGATAAAATCTGTATTTAATAAGACTAGAAATGGTTATTTCTTTTGTCAATAATCCCATTCTATTTCTCAGTGTCACAGAAAATTTCACTGTCACATATTGCTGTGGAAAGAGAGAGCCATACAGTTAGATCTGAATATGGAGCTCAAAAATTCGAAAGTGTGCTCTTAATCACTATGCTTCTGACTCATCTGGTTTAACATCATGTGCACAAACTGATGAAGTAGTATGAAAACTTTGTCATTTCTCATAAACTATTGAGTGTTGGCATGTAAGAAAAAAAAGGTGTCCCTTTATTTTCCTCCTTCTTTCAACAAGTGAAGTTTCAACTGTGTTAACTACACTTTCTGATGAAATTGCAGGGTGCTAATTGGGCGTTATGTGGAGACTGGAAGTGGTGCATGGTTCCATTTCATTAGTACGAATTTGGAACATATGTGACAGTAATCTGACTGGTACAGAGATGATGGTGGTATAGGTGAGACTGGTGAGCCTTATCTAAACTGTTTCATTAATACCAAGGTGAAGAATACAAATTTTTCTGATAATGGTGCAGTGATGTCACATAGTGCGATTGCATTCTGCATCACACTAGGACTGTGATGACAATAGGATCACGTGGTAGATACTTTCCACTGGGATCTTCAGTTACCAAATTTCTAAAACTACTCAAAGGGATCTTCAGTGATATGTAGTTGGCATTTGTTAGTGTAGAGGTGATTTGAAAACAGGATTTAGAATTTGATTTGGAAATGTTTATTTCATCAATCTCATTTCATCTGAATTCATAGTCTTACCAGTGTTCAACTTTTTCAAGTTATTCCGTGGTGAGATGTCTAGTCTCCATGCCTATTTATCCTGGTCTTTCTCTGTTTATGTGATCCTCAACTTTTTATTTAAGCAGTTGTATCAGGAGAGTAGTTGATATGTGCAGGATCTATCAAGCGTTGCTAAACCATTCCAGTGGTCTCCAAGGTGAAATGAAATTACAGTTAGCATTGTCCACTGAGTGGCTGGAAGTTTATAGTCTGTTGGCAGCAGTAGAATCATTCTACAGTCAGTCTCAGATGCTTGTTCTTTAAATTTTCTCAATAGTGCTCCTTGAAAAGAACATTATCTTCCCTCCAGTGATTTCTATTGAAGTCCCCAAAGCATCTCCATGATACTTCCATGTTGTGCACAGTGTGAAAATTGAAAAGCTTGTTCATTCAGGCACATTTCACTTTTATTGACAAAGCATCACCAGTAGTTATATTGTCATTGTTATGAATGGATTATACCTTTCATCCTTGTGGTTTTTATAGAATGATTTAGAATCTACATCTATGTCTACATATACATACACACTTCGCGAGCCACTATATGATGTACCCCTGCTAGTCATTTCTTCTCCTGTTCCACTTGCAAATGGAGTGAGGAAAAAAGATTATTTATGTGCTTCTATACGAGCCCTAATCTCTCTAATTTTATCTTTATAGTCTGTTGGCAGCAGTAGAATCATTCTACAGTCAGTCTCGGATGCTTGTTCTTTAAATTTTCTCAATAGTGCTCCTTGAAAAGAACATTATCTTCCCTCCAGTGATTCCCATTTAAGTCCCCAAAGCATCTCCATGATACTTCCATGTTGTACGAACCTACCAGTAACAAATCTGGCAGCCTGAATGGCATATTTAAGACCTCACTGTCAGCACTTTTTGTTCCTTTTTTCACATTTTGTTCACAGGTGCTTCTCTCTTCTTGTAAACAGAAGTTGATATCGAGCATGCACTGCAATCATTCTCTTATTTAATCTTCTTACCAGCTTTTGAGCCCCACTTTTTCAACATTGAAATTTATATTTCCTTGCACAATTTATATTTCCTTGCACAATTTGCTTTTCTGATTTGAAATTATACACTATTCGCAGCTTATGAAATTTATTTCTGGGTTTTCATGTATTTTTGTCTGTATTATATTGTCTTTTCATTTTTGTCATTGTGTGCCAGTGGGAGCATTCATAAGGAAAACTGTTTTCAGGTATATAACATTGAAGAAATATTATTTACTAGTAATGTTAATAAGGTCTGGGTAATGTTAAAGAAGTGAATTCCTTCCAGTGAATGAGTTTTTTTAATTTGGAGTTGTTTATGGGAGAAAAACAAAAGTAGCTACAACAGCTACTGAAGAAGAGAGCTGCCTAAATAATTTCCCATTCTTTATTTATGATGTTCAAGTCCCAGTCTGTGCATCTGAATATTATTTGTTGCTAAATTTTAGACACAAATCATGGTTACAGAAATGTGAATAAAGCTCATTGGTCTTTACTGGGTATTTCTGCTCCTAGTCAATGTGGTATCAGCCAGAGCTGCCGCATTTTTGAAGTGTGAACTTTCCAAGTGCTAGCCAGCCCAAACAATGTCATCTGAGCAAATGTATTCTGTCTGTCACTAGTCTAATGAAGATTTGGTAACATTATAGAATATGTTTGTCAACTACATGACCATTGATTTATTTCCTGGAGTGGTACAGAATTATCCTGATAAATTAACTCAATATTTTTGTGTCACTTAAGTGAAATATTCTGAATGATTCGAAATTAAGGGATGATATAGAGGTAGCAGATTTATGTTTTTGAACCAGGAAGCTCAATCCAACAGAAACTGTAGCTTAGTTCACCATATATGTTGCAAATTCTGCATCTTAGCCATAACTGGGATAACGAGGGAGTGATGTCTGCTACAGTTGTATGCTACCTTACTTACAATGCATTTTCTCTTCAAGGGGAAGACTGTGTTACTTTTCAGTTCAAATCTTAGTGGAGGCAAGATTTTTACGTCTTCAGTGAGAGACACTGGCAGACAGATGACAGTCAGTAAAGAAATCTAGACACAGTTAGGATTTGTTGCCTGAATTTCATTATGTATGTAGTCACATTGCTGCATTTCTGTACTTTCCATTCTGTAATGCTATTTGTGTACAACTGTGGACCTAATGTAGCCACATATTATTTGGAGCTGAGAGTGCTTATTATTTTGCTAATTTGTGACAATTTGGGATACTTGGCTTTTTCTACTTCACACCTGTAGACAATGTGATGGTAGCACTTCGTCTCATTGCATGTTATGCTGCTTAAGACACACTAAAGCTTTGCCGTTAATCGTAGCAACAAGATGAAGGGCTCTTATGAATTCTGTCAGAAACTGTATATTATATCCAATAGAACATGTTTCACATAAGTTAACATGTCAGTTATCAATTACATTAGTACATCATAAAACAAAGCAATTAAATTCTGTATTCCTTAACTGAATGTTTCCATGCCCCATAGCTTTTATTTATATATTTGTTTATTCATTTGATTCGTTTCGAGATATTCAGTCTCAGTATCAATTGTTCAGACAACTTATGGGAATGCAGCTGGCTGACATCTTTGAAAAATACCAGTATTGGTTGTATTCTGCAGAAACACTGTATGAAGTGTGTTTGGACCACAATGTCAGAGAAGTGCCCTTTTAGGATCTGCCAAAGATGATCTTGGTTTGTGTAAGGTGGTGTCTACTATATCCCCCGTAGTTGTGACACGTTGTACAGTGGTCAGACCAGTAGGACTGTGGAGCACCGGTGCAAAGAGTGCATGCATCACGTATGTTTACAACAACTGAACAGATCTGCTATTACAAAATATTATAGAATATAACAACATAGAGATTCTGTCATGCATTTCCAAGTGTGTGTGTGTGTGTGTGTGTGTGTGTGTGTGTGTGTGTGTGTGTAAAATTATTTTGTATGCTTGGATAAACTCGGTAAATCATTATATCAGATAGCCAAAAATTAGACAAATTGATACAGCTGAGTGTGCTTTTCTCTATTTTAGACTTGTTCATGCTCTATAAAGTCTTACTTTTGGTATTAACAACAGCTGTGTTCTGGTACTTCTGCAGATACAGAGGCTGGACAAAAATATGGGAACACAAAAACACAGCACATTACACATACAGTGTAGGGAAACTGTTGGCATTCAGAACAGCTTGTAGCCATCTTGGAATGGATAAATATGGGTCCTATATGGGTTTCAAGGGAATCTTACACAATTCTTCCTCCAAAATAGAGGCAAGTTCAGGTAATGGTAATGTAGGTGGATAGCATTCACACATCCTTTTCTCCAAAATAGTCAACAAAAGCTCAATAGTACTGAGTTCTACTGACTGTGATGGCCTGAGGAGATGTGACACTTCATCCTTGTGCTCTTAAAATCAATCCTGGCTGATGCAAGCAATGTGAGCAGGGGCCATGTCATTTTGTAACACATCGCTGTTGGCAATCAAACATTGTATCATTTCATGTACATGCTCAGCCAAATTGGTCACATAATCTGTCGCAATAAAGTGACATGGCAGAGTAACCATGGAGCTGTGGAACTCATGATATGGCTGCCTGAATCATTTCCAAACCCCCACCATGTTTTGCTCTTGGGATGTTAACTCAGCCAGAGGCTGTGAAGAGTGTGAAACAAGACTCATCCAACCACATGACTTTCTCACATTGCTCTATAGTCCGGGTTTTGTAGTTGTGGCACTGTGGTTTCCTGTTTTGCACATCTGTCTCTCTAATGACTGTTTTGGAATTCCAGCTTTCCCTGCTATTCTCTGCTTATGGAGCTCCCGTCATGTTGTTTTATTTATTAAAGAGCATGTGAATGCAACATTCAGTTCTGCAGTGACTTTTGTAGCTGTCGACTTCTTACTTTTTGTCACATCCTCTTCAGTGATGGTCCATCATGATCACACAATACACATTTTTATCCGTGTTATGACTTTCCTTTGTGCCGTATAAATCTTTGATATGGTACCTATTGAAATGCCAAACACTTTTGCTACCTTGATTATGGAAGCACTCACTGTTTAACTATGAATTCATTTAGCTTCAATATATGCACTCAGAACTACACGGAACACTGGTTCTGACCACAACTGCCACTTGCAACATATTGAGGACATTGCACAGGTGCCTATCCTCGTACTGAGGACTGATGGAAGACACATTGAAAGAATATTTGTTTATCAACAAAACAAAACTCATTTATAAAGTCCTTGAATGAATATTTAAAAGTTTCCCTAGACTGTGATCAAATACTTGAAAGTCAGTTATTACACTGTAATTAATAAAGTTACTGAATTTGATACTGCTATGATAAAGATTCTTGAAGTTATTAGTTAATTAATGAATCAGTGGATAAACTAATTGGACATAAACTTGAATTATCTGCCTGGTGGAGTTGATTTGCCACTGTTGCTGTAGAAAAGAAAAAAAAACAGTTCAAATTCAATAATCAGAAGCGACAGATATGGGAAAAATGCTCACATTAATTCATGCCATACATGATATTGAGTTTCAATGTAATTTATTTCTGTCTTGAAGTCATTCAAGCAATGAAACAAGCTATGGTACAACTGAACTAAATTTGCGCAGTGTGTACCTCTAAAGATCGATTACATATCTACAGATCAGATCAGCACAGAAACCACTTTGAAAGATTGAGCAAAACTGGCATACAACACTGGTACCATGTGGACCTTATATGTATTTTGCTGCAGTGTCAGTGAATGTTAAAACAGAAAATTAATGAAATCCAATGAAGTTAGACACATATTAGAATAGAAAATAAAATAGTATAAATCATAAAATAAAATGACATTACACAGTATATGAATCCAGTTACACAACAGTCTCATTCACAATGTAAATAGTCAGATATGTACAAGGTGTACAACTTTGTTTCTGCCACTTTTTCTCCAACATTTGTGGCTTTAATGAAACAAATTGGTTACACATGTATCATTCAAAGTATTTTCCATTGCTAGACACTAATTTTTCCCCTCTTTCAGGCAGTGTACGAATTTCTTGTCGAAAAAATTGTTCATCTTTTGAAGTGCTCCATGAATCGATCCAATTTGTGACTTCTTCATGAGATCGGAAGTGTTGTTCAGCCAGGTCATGCGCCATTGATTTAAACAGGTGAAAGTCAAAGGGAGCAATGTCTGAAGAATATGGCAGGTAGGGTAGGACTTCCCATTTTAACATTTCCAGTTATGTTTTGACCTCTTTTGCAATGTGGGGTGGAGCATTGTCATACTGTAAAATCAATTTATCGTGCCTCTCGCTGTATTGCAGCCATTTATCTTTTAATGCTCTGCTCAAATGCATTAATTGCATTTGATAACGAGCACTTGTGATTGTTTCACTTGGTTTCAACACATCATAGTACACGACGCTGCGCTGGTCCCGCCAGATGCAGGGCATGATCTTGGAGCCATGAATATTCAGTTTGGCCGTTGACATTGAAGCATTGCCAGGATATCCCCATGATTTTTTGCGTTTACAGTTATTGTAATCGACCCATTTTTTGTCCCTGGTCACAATGCGATGCAGAAATCCTGTTTCTGCCTCTGAAACAACTGTTTACAAACATACAAATGCTGTTCGATGTCTCTTGGTTTCAGCTCACACAGGATCCAAGTTCCTTCTTTCTGAATCATGCCCATAGCATTGAGACATTTTGAAATGGATTGCTGTGTCACTCCTACTAATTGTGCCAATTCTTCTTGAGTTTGACATGAGTCTTCACTCAGCAATGTCTCCAATTGTGCATCTTCAAAAACATTCTCTCTTCCACCCCTATGCTGGTCTACGACGTTAAAATCACCATTCCTGAAGCATTGAAACCACTCATGACATGTTCTTTCACTAATAGCGTCCTTACTGTATGTACTTGAGAGCATTCGATGAGACTTGGCCACTGTTTTCTTCCTATTGAAGCAAAAGAGTAACACCTCCTGCTAATGACAAGAATTAGGCTCATAAACTGACATTTTCAATCAAGAACAACTTTATGATGCATAGACAAATCAACTGATGTTCAAATGTGGTTATGTTGACAAAGGTCCAAGCTGTTTCATTTGACCACTACTTACCATTGTCGCCACCTATCGGCAAATGGCAGAAGCAAATTTGTACATCTTGTAAATATAACAATACATTTTGCATTTTGGTTGATTGCATGAAAAAAAAAATTCTTCCTAGCATCTTTATTAGCTTCAATAAAAATGTACTTCATTTTAGTAATGACAGTCTTTCAAAATACAATCTGCAACTTTCTTAAAGCAGGTTGTTTACTATATTTGCAACTGTTAATCCTGTTTATTACAGTAATTACATTTCACACAGACAGAACAATGCTTTCCAATTACATAGTAAGACTCATATTTTAAATTTATACTTTTTTTTAGTTTCAAATAACATCGGATTTCAAATATTTGTCATAGACAATGATCGTAACAGGATTTTAGTGATTTTAAGTAAATAGTATGATTTCAAACATTCCTACCAATTACAATGCCTGCTTGAGGCACAAGGAATACTTTGTACAGATTTATTTCATCACAACAGTTCACAAGTGTACTATTACTTATATTGCCCATGTATGGCTATGTTTAGGATAGCTTTGACATGTTATTGGCTTTTCAATTAATTAATGCAAGTGAGAATCTGATGGTAACAAATTGTATGGAAGAGGAAAGTTCCTAGCTGCTACTTTTCGATATCCACACAACAACAGGAAACATAAATGTCTCTCCTATGTCGTTTTCTGTGATGTGCCTACACAACGAACCCCAGAGTCATGTTAGGAAGTGGCATGAAAATCAGGGACCCTACTGGGCTGTTGCTGCTAGCATATGACTGCCGACATATTTCTGGTGAAGACCACAATGAATTGGGAGGGGTCTGCAAGTGTGGAGCTCAGAGATGAAACTGTTGGTACCACCAACTTGTAGTGCTGATAGTGAACTGCTGATGTGGCCAGACGGGACTGCTGGTACTGCCAGCTTGAGGCATAGGGTATAACTCACTCTTTACAGTCTAGTAGTGGCCTAAATAGATGGGCGTGGATGGATATCTGTGTGGCACTGCGAGGGCACATGACCTGGTGTAGCAGAATAGTGCCCTGTCAAAAGCACACTCTGCTGCAGCAGGCACACTTCTTATTGACAAGGTTGGTGCCCTGAAATGCTGTGGAGGTGACACGTAACCCCATGGTGTTGATAAGAGCTGTTTACGCAAGTTCTCGTAGTGGGGCAGCTGGTTGCGCGGTCCGCCTGGTGTGAGGAGGTATCGGCTACCAGGTGGATACAACATCCCTTCCTCCTTTAAAAGAGATGATACTATCATCCCAAAGATGCACTATGCTCACAGGGGGGGGGGGGGGGGGGGAGGCAGCCCACCACCAATGCAGACTGTCTAGGAATGGTGACTGCCTCAGGCTCAGGCCTCAGGCAGTAGTGGGGGGGGGGGGGGGGGGGGGGGCTTTGGTGGGAATTGTGACGAAACATCCTAGAAAATGCAGTCCAAGGCCCACAAGAACACACGACGGGATTCAAAGTGCCAGTGTGAATGGTGACACTGGTGGCTGCGCAGGCAACCACAAATGGTGTGGCCATGTCAACACCATCAGCAACGACTAGGCCAGCCCCAGGAATGGCGATGATAGTGGCGGAGTCAGTGGCTGCAAGAAGACTGGCAGCAGCTGGGCCGGTGTTGAACACAGGGACAAGACAGCAGCCATCAGTGCCAACAAGGCATCATGAGGGCCAGCTGGGGCAGGGTCAGTGATGGACAAGCTGGTGCCTGGATCAACGTCATTGCAGAAAAACAAAGTGATGATAAGAAGGATGGGCAGGTCGGGGGTGGTAATGAGATCAGGGTGGGTCTGCTTAGGGCAGTGAAGGACACATGAACAACAGGACAGACAGACATGGCAACAGTGGGAAGGCAGCCAGGACAGAACCAGCAATGGCAGGATGGGCAATTCGGCTAGCAGTGGCATTGACAGGATGGTGTGTGCCAGTGATGGATGAACTGACAACAAGACCGTCATCATCGCAGGCAGACTGGGCAACAGCTGGTGGGTGCTGGCCAGAACAGGGCTGGTGATGTCCAGACTGACAATGGGGTTGATGCTGTCACACACAGGCATTGCAATAACAGTAGGCCAGCGGTGACATGGCCAGTGCTGACAGAAGGGACACTTTCAAGACAACTGGCTATAACTGGGCCAGCACCAACAGGGCTGATGCCAGTAATGAGAGAGTTGGTGTCCAATGGCATCACAAGCAAGGGCTGGGCGGTGAGTGGCAGGACTGCCACTGTAGAACTCTGGAAACAAAACATGGAGCGTCACTTGGCACAACAACATGGTAAACAACCTGACTGAAAGTGACCCATCTTGCCACACATGAACTGCTTTGACACCCTGTCTAGACACTGTTGACCTCACTCACATTCTGTGAAAAAAACTGTCTTGACATGAACTAAGGAGGTGGGAACGTCCATTGCTCAGCTGAAGGCAACTGGCACCACAAAACTGCAAATTTTATGGATCAACTAACAATTCATAGTCTGTGTCCTCTGGATGAGAACCTGGGGAAAAATGACAACTTTTTTCCTGCCCCCCCCACCCCCCCCCCACCCCCACCCCCACCCCCTCCTCCCCCCCACTGGCAGTCGGCATTTGGCGGCCATGGTGTGCGGACCTCAGGCGTGTGCTGTGCGCTGCGGTCTGGCGCGCTCCACTCGGTAAGTCGAGCGAGCGCCTGTTGCAGTAGTTAGCTGCATTATTTCAGACTCTTGATGGATTCATATTAGAAGGAGAGATGGATCAGCCTAATAGAAGAGACACATTGAAATTTGTTTTTGACCAGAAAGGGCAGAGAGAGGATTCATTCGAAATTGAGACATGGCTAGAGGAACTTGTGAAAATTTCGTTTGAGGATATTATAGGTATTCACCTTTCAATTGTGAGTAGCATTGTGTATGTCAAGCTTAGAAACACGGAATTGAGTGACAAAATTGTTGAATCTTGTGGCGGAACATTTAAGTTCAAACATCACGATGGCAATATTAGTGAAGTTCGTGTTACGCATGCTGGCTTTGGATTAAGGACTGTCCGTATCTTTGAGCTACCATTTGAAATCAGCGCTGAGCAGATCAATTCCTTGATAGCTCCTTATGGGAGAATAATTAGCAATTTTGCAGAAAAGTGGTCTCCTGCTCACAAGTTCCCCGTCTTGAATGGTATCAGGCAACTGCGAGTTGATTTACACAAGCACATACACTCGTATATAAATGTTTGTGGTTATCGAGCTATAGTAATGTATGATGGGCAGCCAAGAACCTGCGCGTCTTGCGGCGGTACAGGCCATGTCCGCTCACAGTGTATACAACGCCGAGAGGCCCAGCTACCTGCAGGCGAAGCAGTGAGACCCCCAGCCATGTCAACGTTGCCTTTAACTTACGTAGTGGCAGCCGCTGGACAACTCCACACGCGTGACACTCCTGACGCTCCTGATGCTACTCGGGACGCTGCTCAGGATGATGCAGCTCATGACACTGAAGTGATAATGGAAGTTAGCGACTCGATGGTGACAACACAGCCAAAGAGTCAAGAAAAAGAACCAAATATCTCTGTTCAAATAGTACAAACCCCTGAACCGATTATAGTCCTTCAGAATGAGCAGTCTCCAGAAAATCACAAGGAAACTATCTCATCACTTCCCAGCGAACAAGACCAAGCGCAAGAAACTGAAGAGGCAATGGAAAACGTTGAAACCTCCCCAAGAGTCAGTCCTCCGAGGAAACATAAAAAGAGGAGACTAGCTCACAAGGGCGCCGTACAACTGGCACCGCCTTTGCGAGAAAAAGCAAAGCAGATTAGCAACAAACTGCATGAAGAGCAACATAGTAATCCGGTTCCGAGTATGCAGGCCCCTGACCACTTGCAAGCCAAATCAAATACACCATGCCCCATGTCAACGGACCATTTGTCACACGAGAGATTGAAGCAGCTAGCAAATTTCGATGCAGACAAGATTTTCCCTGATACTGAAAATGCAGAAAACGAGACATCGAAAGCTAAACAACACAAAACCTGGGCTGATGGATCAGATGAAATGAATCAAGATGAAGAATTGAATGCAACTGGAGGAACAGAACAGACTCCTGCCCAAAGAGATCAACTGAACACGATGGATACATCATTGCCGGAACATACATGTGAAAAAGGATTTTCCTCCGACAGCACTTCGTATGACGAATATTGACTTCGCTAATGAATAGGACAATATGAACGCAGTGCAAGCCTACAGAATCACCACGTTGAACATTAATAAGATATGCTCCTCCCTGCATTTACAACATCTGCAAGATTTTCTATACGCAGCTGATGTTGATGTACTACTGTTACAGGAAGTAACAGATATTAAATTAGAAAATATATGTGGGTACAACACCATAATAAACCCCGGTATCGGTGCAAAGCTGGGAACCGCAATTCTCACGAAAGAAGGCATCTGTGTCACACAAATAGCAAAACTTGAAAACCGTAGAGGAGTTGCAGTGACTTAATAATGCCCGCATCATCAATGTTTATGCACCGTCAGGCAACAATAACAGGCGTGCTAGAGCGGATTTTTTTAAAAGTGAAATCATTCATCTCTTCGGTACACGTCAAGATTATATAATCTTAGCCGGCGATTTTAATTCTGTACTTAGCGTGAAAGACCAGACACTGAATTTCAAGTCCTTATAACTGGAAAGAATAGTCCACCAAATGCAGTTAACCGATACCTGGGAACATACCCATGGCGCACAGCGCGGTTTCACATATTTTACCAGTCACTCAGCAAGCAGGCTAGACAGAATTTACATCTTGTCCAACCTTAAGAACCATGTACTCCGGTCTGAGGTCTGGCCCACTGTGTTTTCTGATCACGCCGCATACATCACCACAGTAAATTTGGAAAAAGAAGAGACTTACTGAGTGAGGAGCATATGGAAACTCAACATTACACATCTACAAGATGAGGAATGTCATGTAGCATTTACTAATGTGTGGCAAGAATGTGAGAAACGATTCCTGCTATACAATTCTGCGATAGCTTGGTGGTTACAATGTGCTAAGCCTAAAATAAGAAGAATGCTGATCGATTACTCACGACAGAAAAGTTTCTGGATTAAAAAGATGACTGAATTTTATTTTAGCTGCCTTAGAGACCTGTACACCCTGGACACACGATTAATGGACAGCTTTAGCCGGATTCAGAAAGTTAAAGCAAAACTTTTAGCACTGAAGTGGCAACAGTCAGAAGGTTTTAAAGTCTGAGCGAGAATACAAAACATTGTATAAGGGGAAGAAACAGCTATGTACCATGTAATGCATGAGAATAAGAGAGGGAACAGAAAAATACTGACAGAAGTTAAGTTACCTGATGGGACCAGTCACACAAAACAGCATGAAATTCAAAACGCTGTTCATAAATATATCTCAGATATGATGTGTACCAAACCTACCATCGACGAGGCGCGGCGAGATCTTGTTAGAAACGTATCAGGATGAATTAGTACAGAGCAAATTGAAAATCTCACAGCTGAAATAGAAGAGGACGAATTGAAAGATGCAATAGCACAGAGTCCTAAAAATAGGTCTCCAGGACCTGATGGTATCCCCTGGAATTCTACCAAGTGTTCTGGTCACAAATGAAAGGCAAGTTGCTATGCATGTATAACGAACTCATGAATGGAAATTTTGACGCTCCCAAAGAATTTCCTGAAGGGATCATAGTTCTAATTCCTAAAAACTCACTTAGCAAAGCAATTGAAAACCTTCACCCAGTAACATTACTCAACAGTGATTACAAAATTATGGCCCACCTATTAGCAAGAAGAATAAAAATGGTTATTAACTCTGTAACTGGCCCGTACCAAACATGTGTAGGCAAAGACAGAAACATCTATCAGAATATATGTAAATATAGGGATATAATATCAACCGCAAATGTATGCCAAATAAAATGTGCTTTAGCGTCATTAGACTTCGAAAAGGCATTTGACAGAGTAGATCATAAGTATCTCCTCGGAATCATGGAAGTAATGGGATTCCCGCCCTGATTTGTGAGGATTATTCAACAAATTTTGAAAAACAGTGTAGCATGAATAATGATAAACGGACAACTAAGTAGAGAGATTGAATTGACTGGATCCGTACGTCAAGGTTGCCCAATGTCAATGGCCCTTTTCGCAATAGCAATAGAACCTCTCCTCGCGACACGCACACACCACCTGCAAGGATTGTGTATAAACGACAAGAAAATAGTGTGCAACACCTACGCAGATGATGTGGGCATCCTGGTTATAAATGAATATGAAGTGGCGAAGGCTCTTCAAATTGTACACACATATGAACTTGCTTCTGGCGCCAAACTAAATAAAAGGAAGTCAGGCATCATGAACGTAGGCAGAGGAATATGCATGCAAAAGCGGGGTCAATTGATGGAAGTATCCACATTGAAATGTTTGGGTATTGAATTTAGGAGCAACATCCAACACACTATTGCCGTCAATTATAAAAAACTACTTGCAAGCGTACGAGCATCTTTACAAGGAAACAGTATGAGGCAACTGGACGAGATACAGAAAACCACACTAGTAAATGTGTATATAACATCCAAACTTAACTATGTTGTCCAGGCTTTCCCGATGCCATCAGAAATAGCCAGAAGAATTTTGTCCGCGATAGGAAGCTTTGTGAGCCAAGGCAACATTTTCAAAGTGAAGTTCAATACACTAACACTCCCCACTAGGAAAGGAGGTTTAAACCTCGTTGATGTCAGTTACAGGTCACAAGCGTTATATGTGTGTCGAATGTGCAAGCAATGGAAACAGATGACCGACAGCTTAATGGCCCACTTGCTGAATGGAATTGCTCCAGCAAGCATGCAGCCACCAATAGATGTGCAGCATATATCAGCTGGTCTTTGTCACCTAAAAACTTTTCTCGTTGAGTACAGCTATATCTCATCGAGGCTCTCAGAACAGCAGCTGACGAAAGTAAAGGACATCTATACATATTTGATGGAAGCTAAGGAAGGAAATATTATTGAAAACAAATACCCCAACAACGACTAGTCTGCAGTTTGGAAAAATATCCACAATCGGATTTGGAAAAATATCCACGATCGGAACTTACCCTCTAAGGTGAAAGCAACTTGGTATAATGCAGTCAACAGGAAAATATCAACTAATTCCAAACTGCATGCTGTACATCTCACAAATTCGCCCTTGTGCACGTCATGCAACCTTCTTGACACTGAAGAACACCGATTCGTGTGCAAAAGAGTAAGGTACATATGGCATATAGTTAAGCAGAAATTAGCAACCATTAACAGAACATCTCCAACCGTTTTCACCGCCGCAGATTTTCTGACTCCAGACGCAGTGCCATATCCTAATAAGAAAAGAAATGCTGTTAACTGGCTAAAAGGGCACACAGTGCACTATATCTTGAAGGCAGAAAATAAAAACAAAGAAGATTACTGGGTGTGTCTAACGACTCAGCGCCATCATCTCATGCGGACAAAAGACTACAAAAAAAAAAAAAAAAATTACGCATACTTCCTAAATAGAATCATGGAATAAAATTATACAGAGAACAATAATAGATTAAGATTGGTATGGAATTGAGAGATGTCAGCCTTGCACGCTTACTGATAACTGGGACCGGAATGCCTTCGATCCTTTCATGAGACACTACAGAAAAGAAATCAAGTCTGTGGCAAGACACACCGGACTACATCCTCATGAAGAAATTAGACATCAAATTTTATGTATTTTATTTTTTTTAAACATCTTATGCCATGGGGGGGGAAGTGGCCGAGCACTCGCAAAAAGTAAGAAAAATGAGGTGCAACACCACCTGTTGACAGTGCAGGTCCTATTCTTCATTCTGATCTTCAGACACTTGATAAATTGGTGCAAGTGCAGGAGCAGCCTTCTAAGACACGGCTGTAGTAGCCGAAACCTGAGAGAGCTGAATTACACCCTGCAGCAGTTTCTGAATTTGCTGATCCTGTTACCGAAAGATGTGAGGCAAAGAAGCCTCCACCAATGGGACATACATGATAATGTAAAAGGACTCAAACCATAAGCAAAAATATGTTGCCTGTCATGGGGCTTGAATTGCCATAAAAATATGAAAAAGATTTTAAACATGGCTGGAACAGCAACTGTTGAAATTCTTCACGATAAAGGATGACAGCCAAAACAGTTACAGGATAAAAATTTATTAAAATTCTTAATTATTGATGACGCCTTTGGCACAATTGTTTTATTAATCTCCATTCCATGATGTAATTTTAGATTTTTTACTTCTGATGAAGGTATATTTATATATACCGAAACCTCGGTCAAGAATTTTAATAAATTTTTATCCTGCAACTGTTTTGGCTGTCATCCTTTATCGTGAAAAATATGAAAAAGGCACCAAATAACCACTGAAAACGATACAGACCAACAGAATAAACAAAGATAATTCCATTGGCAACAACACATGAATGGAGGACAACCAAAGTGATCCACAGATACTGTCGGAAGATTTGTAGAAAGTGACTAACACCACTGAATACAGATTATGACAACATTAAAATCACTCCATCCAAAAAAAAAAAAAAAAAAAAAAAAAAAAAAAAAAAAAAAAAAAAAAAAAAAAAAAAAAAACAACACGCACAAGCGAAATCCTATTCGCCCGGAAACCTCTCAACCAATGAGGAACACAATGCTACTCCAGCAAACAAACTAACACACAGCAAGAACCATAAACCACACATGAAAATAGTCCCATCACCATTCTCCGCTATGGCAGATGATTACTGAAAAACTACATGCACAACTTGAACTCAAAGACCTTTATTCTTGTTGCCTCTGTACTATATGGTGGATGAGGAGAGAGAAGTCAACTACAACAACTAACTTTAACACACATGGATCCAGACTCATTGCCATGGAAGGATAATGGATGAGAAAGGAGAAGACGATGTTAAAACACACTACAACACACATGAGAAACAGGCTCATCACCACTAGTGGATAGCAGATGAGAGGGGAGAAAACGACATCAAACGCATGTGTCCCTCATGTGAGAGGCAAATGCCTCCCCTACGAAAAATGACAGATACAGAACAACAGTGAAAAAAACATATTACCACATTGCCATTGAAGTATCCTCATACTGAGGAGTGACTGAAGACACTTTGAAAGAATAACTGTTTATTAATAAAACAGAACTGAATTATAATCTCCTTGGATGAATATCCACAAATCTACATACAACAGAAATATCTCTCCTGTGTGATGTACCTACATGACGGGGACCAGAGTCATGGTAGACGGCAGCATGAAGATCTGGGATGTTACTGGACCAGTGCTGCTGGCACATGATGATTGACATACTGCTGGTGAAGACCACAATAAACTGGACATGATCTGCTGGTGGGGAGTGCTGAGATGAAACTGCTGGTACTGTCAACTTAAAGAGCAGGGACTGAACTGCTGATGTGGCCAGATGGGACTGCTGGCACTGGTGACTTGAGACAGTGGGCGTAACTCACTTAGCATGGTCCGGCAGTGGCATAAATAGTTGGGCAGGATGGATATCTGTGTGGCGCTATTAGGGCTCGTGACCTGGCATAATAAAATAATGTCCTGTTGGAAGTACTCTAATGCAACAGGCATGCTACCTGATGTCCTTGGTAGACAGCACAGCCCATACGAGGAAATTATCTCATTGTTGATGAGAGCCACTTACATACATTGTCCTGGTAGGGTGGCTGCTTGTGTGTGAAGGAATCGGCTACCAGGCAGATACAACACACAAAACGTAGGGAACCTGGTACATTTTAGTGACATAAATATAGATTATATGAAACTGTTGAAATCTTATCAGTACAAAATTATATGTAACACAGTTAATAGCTGAGATTTTACTAGCAAACAAAAATCAACACTGTGTGACTCCTCATGTTTTTCACGTTGAGTAAAAATGTCATCTGAGTGAATTTGAGCAGTAACCCCATTATTCCATGTGGCTCCGAAAGCTTGCACATTTCCTTATGTGTGTTTTCTCCTGCTGTCACTTGGTGTGTGGTCTTGTCACATCAAAATTTCTACCATCTGTATGTAATATCATCTGCCTCAAGTGCTTTAATGTGCCATTTGCACACTGCCACATACATTTCTTACATTATTTCAGTCCTATAATTGATTTTCAGGCTTACTTTCAAACTTGCTCTGTTAAATTAGCTTTTTTGTTAAAACTTATCTACACCAAAGCAAACAGTACAATGGCAACCATAAAATTGAGGTGGTTCAGATATTTTCCGTTAACACACATTTCTTCTTCTTTCTCCCAGTTTAATGATCTGGAGAGGTCCTTTAGGGTTTCTGAGGATAGTTTTGGTGATATATTATCTACTTGCCTGCACCTCTCTATATTCTGAATGTCTGACTATCCTTATAGACTCTAATGGAAGCTTTGATGTGAAAATATTTTTTCTTTGGCTAATATAACATGAATCAGTGCCTTATATAAGTGGTGTTGGTACAGATTTGTTAAATCTGATAAAAGTGGTAACTTATACTTGTAGCTCTGTTCTGTAATTTTGTTCTTGACTATTGGCTGGTACGTTCTGTTATTTTTATCTCTAAAACCAGCTGTATTCTTCATCTGGTTAAAATCTAATTTTTTCTACATGGTTTATACTAATTTTTGGTGAATATTTTCTGTCTTTGTTCTTTGTGAAATAGACTAGTTCAGCATTGTTTCAGTGTTGGGGCACTGCCTTAGTCTGCTTTCATTCCATAAATAATGTTTTAGGTCCCTGTTATGATATCCATGCACCAGTTTTAACAGTTTGCATTGAAACACAATTATTTCTTGGTGCCTTTCCCTACTTCATATACTGAATGACTTGTAATTATCTTCATTATTAACTATCTTTGTTTCTGATTCGTACCTTGAACTATACAAACATTTAAGGAAATCTTGGAATGCTTGTCTAGGTTTTTCTCTGTCATTACATAAATTGCCATCTACCATCTTACCCAACATAACTTTCTGTTTTCTCTTTTTCACACTCTTATTCTTCTCAGCTGTAACCTTCACCATGGGATACAACATATACATTGATCCACTATACAAGCAGTAGTACCCAACCTTTTGCAGAAATATAGGGAAGAAGAACAATTACAAGTGAAAGATTAATGCTGTTATCACACTCTGCATTAGTATATCACCAATAAAATTCATTACATATGTTTAAAAAATTGATGACTGCTGTATTATGTAAGTTATTTTTTAACTGTCTTCATTCAGTGTGTCTATCATAAAATTTTGTTTTTACACAGGCTACAGGGAGTCGTATAAGCACTATCCTCCAGTCAACTTCAACACTTGTAATTGGATTTGCACTTGCAGTATACTATAGTTGGAAACTTGCACTTGTAGCTGTACTTGCAGTTCCTATTGTCTTCATTGGTGTTTATCTGGAGTCACGACATATGCGGGGGCAAGGTCTTCATGAAAAGGAGGCCCTTGAAGGAGCATCAAAGGTAAAGATAATGTTTGCTCTACATAAAAATGAAACTTTGTGTTTACAAGAAGAGTTTAACTAGATATACTGTGTAAGTGAAAGTCTGACCGAAGACTGTCACCAGCGTTTATTTAACTATGAATTTTAATTTGTAAACCTACATGTTTCTGAAACATCAACTACAAAATTTCTTGTGTTGCTTGAATTTGATCAGAAATATGATTTGTTGTTCATCAACTGTATGTGTTTTCCAGATTGCTGTAGAAGCCATTTCCAGTATTCGAACAGTGGTCAGTCTGGGAAGTGAGATCACCTTCTTGGAAAAATACACAGCAGCTCTTGCAGAATGCCATAAAACTACAAGAATAAAAACCAGAGTTAGAGGATTGGTGTTTGCTTTGGGGCAATGTGGACCATTTCTTACATATGCGTTTACCCTGTATTATGGTGGTTACCTTGTTGCACATGAAGGACTTCAGTATGAAAATGTCATAAAGTAAGTAATTGATTCTGCCAAAAAAGACAAAAAATGATGTTTAAATATGGCAATGATTTATGTATATCGCTTTTTTTTTGGTGTAAGTAGATAACACATATAACTCTGCCATGTGAAATGGATGGGGAAATATTTTGTGTTTTTATCAGTTGTACATTCGACTAACCGTAGGTACATTAATCACTGCAAAAAACATCTGATTGCAACCCCGCCTTCAAATTGTATACTCAGCTGTTTTTCCTCTGCAATTGTTTATCTTCGCCCATTTTCACTGTCGCTCAGAACCTGGGTCAGTGGAGTCTTTCCTTATTATCCCATGTGGTAAGTCTCCCCTGATCCTGGATTCTAGGCAATTTTTTCATAACTCTCTCCATTTCCTAAATCTCACCAGTCCTTTTGCTTCATCCCTTTTCCTTCCCCTTCAGCCCTTCTGCCAGAAGGAGTGATTGGTTCCGAAAGCTTGCACATTTCCTTAACTTATATGTGTTTTCTCGTGCTGTCACTTGGTGTGCAGATTTTTTATCTATCCAGTTATATGTGCCAGAGATGTGCATGATGCAGTGTGACTTCAGTAGTGAGGTGATGTTTGATTCATTTTGTGTAAGTATACTATATGTATATAATTACACAATTAACTTTTAATATTTCTGTGTTTGCACTACTTAACAGTAATGCTGCTGTTGGCAGACTACATCACATGCCCTATGCTCTGAATATCTGCTATATTTGGATGGCAAGACCACGTGACATGAGCTATGAGTGGGTGACAAATGTGCATCGCATTCAGGATTTCATTGCTTCGCAAGCTGTTGTGCTGTATTTGGTTGAATTCGTGTTTATATTTTCATAATGTTGCTGCTCATCAGAGATGTTTCCAAAAAGTGCTATTTATTGATGGTTTTCATTTCCTGAAGTTCTGGGGAGTTCTATGCAGGTGTATAAAACCTTCACAGTTTTGCAGATGCAAAGGAAAGTATATTGTCACTTAACATGGAAAAAATATACTTTACCAGGTGTATCTCGTAATCTGGGAAATGTGAATTTTCACGTAGAGAAATGATGTTTTTAATCAGGAAAAATCCAGAATTTTTTTTCCCCCTTGTCTCTGTGTACACACTTTGGTGTCATTGATCCATGGCTTTCAGGATGTGATGTGAGAAAAGTGCAAGATGGATTTTGCACAATCAGTGTTTTTGAAATCTGTGCAGGTTGTCATGGAGGAGTTCATTCTGTCTGAGACATCTCATTATCAGGGTGTATACGTGGACAAGGAAAAAAAATTCCCGGATTTTTCCTGGATTTCCCGGTTAAAAATACACTTTCTCCCAGGTGAAAATACACTTTTTCCATTCTAAGTGGAAGTATGCTCTTCCTCGGCACAGTAAAACTCATCAATCCTTTGAATGTTTATGGTTTTATATACCGGAGTACAAATTCCTGGCACTTTAGAAAATGAAACTCAGAGGGGAAAAACACATTTTGAAAGACCTTTCATGTACAGCAACATGTATGCTGAATATTTTCGTATTATGAAGGTATAAATTTGAATTCCACCAAACACCGCATGTTACTTTCCAAAACTTTAAAATCGAGATTGCGATTAGCTTTTGTAAGACAGTCGTAGCTCATGTCATGTGATCTCGCCAGCTGATGGCAGCACAGGACACGTGATGTAGTCAGCCAATGGCAAGATCACTCTTCAGTAGCGCGAACACACAAATAAGAAGAGTTAATGGTTTAAATTAATATACATAGCATTCACATATAATATTGGTCTCGAAGATTAATAAGATGGAAGAGAAGCTAAGCTTCCACGTATAATGTTGATTTTTTTGTGCGTTTTACAGTTCAAGAACATCACACAAATGTGCCAGTAAAATTTTTAATAACGACGTAAATGTCTGACCTTCTGGGCTCAAAATTCTTCTAAATGGTCATCCTCAAAGATTTGATTTTTAAATGAGATTCAGACGGTTTGTGATTTAAGAAATTCATCGTACATTCTCGCACATAGTTCATCTTGCGTAAAAGGAAATCTGCTTTGAATGTAACGCTTTTCATACCACCATTCGCAATATTTTCCCGCGACCTGTTGGAAATAGGTTCGTTTCAGCAGTTGCAAGAGAGTGCCAGATAACAAGACGTCACCGCGCTTGCGCAGCTACGATGACGCAGGAAGCCCATATGTTCGTACGTGTAAAACATTAAAACATCTTACATATGTCATAAAAGAAACAAGACATCAGACAATACTTCAAGAGAGTCGGTATTTCGTGAACCATACTAAAATGCAGAATTTGGCTTAAAATGCACATTCGTATGTAAATTTTCTTTGAGTACCAGTACTGTATTATCTCATGTTTGGCTTTTTAGTGTGGCATAAAGCCATTCGTGCACTTGAAATGCAGCGAACAGTTGAAACTAGCCAATAGTGTGAAATTAAACACTTCATTTCAAATAAATTGATTGCCTCAGCAGAAAAGATTAATTTTAAGCCAAATCTCATTAGCAAACCGGCAAAAATAACTTCATTGTTCTGTAAGGAGATTAATTCTTGACTGTCAGAAAGGTGGAAATAAAATCTGGAACTAATAACATACTTTAGCCTTCCGTAATTATGCGAACATATTTTAATTCATTTGATAACGTCCGGCCACAAAAATCCGTTTATCATTTAAAGTGAGAGCAATAAACAAAGTGGAAACAACAAAATCACTGGTCACGTGGAGACTCCCCACCCCAACTCAGACTGCTCAGTGCATCAGCCCCGATTTACTATATTTCCGAACCGGGGCAATATTAAGTAGTGGAGCCCAGGCACACCTCTGTAACCAGAAGCGGGAGAAGGTATTACTCATACATGACTCAACTGCGCATGCTCAAGAGCCCACCCGCAACAGCTCAAACTAATCTAATTTAAACAGTTGTCTCGTCACGCTCATTGGAGGCAATTTTTTGTTATAAAGCATTGCATAGTCTTCCTAAAGCCTTTGGCACACTTTGCTGTTGGCAGACACTTGTATGAGCACTGTTTTGTTGTTGTATATGGTGCATTTCCTTTGCGATTTAAGTTTTCTTTCTTTTTCCTCTCGTTCATGTTTTGTTGCTGCAGTATTATTCTGCAGTAGCGGGATACAGTAATATCCTTTGTTAGAGTATTGGTTCTTACCAATCAAAATCACAAAAAACTGAAAACTAAAACAATGAAAAATTCCTGGAATTCTAGACAATTCCCAGGTTTTTCCCGGTTTTCTCCCAGATGAAAAAATTCCCGGGTTTTTCCTAGATCTCCCGGTTGTCCCGGGCCGTATACACCCTGATTATGCTTGAGTGCAGAATATTTTCTATGGTTGTACAACATATGGAAATGAGTGCGACTGGATGGTAATTTTGTGGCTCACTTTCATTATCCTTCTTGTGGATGGGTGTGACCGGTGCTTTTTTTCCAATTACTGGAGGCAGGGACTTTTCCCCCAAGGGATTTATGGTTTATTACAGTTAAAATGGGGCTAACACAGCTGCAAATTCTGTGTAGAATCTGAAAGGAGTGCCGTCAGGCCCTGGTGCTTTGTTTAATTTTAATGATTTTAGCTGTTTGTCAATGCCACTAACAATGCTGTCTTTGAACTGAAGTGAACTGGGTGGTACATGTATGTCTTCTTTAGTAAAGGAACACTTGAAAATGAAGATCAGTATTCCTGCTTTTGCATTGCTGCCCTCAATTTCAGGGCATGTCTTTTTTATTTTTTTTTTTATTTGTAGAAAACCTAGAGGATAAGTTTGGGAAAGTGGTGGTGCTGTCCAAAATACGCAATGGGTCAGTCCTGATTCAGACATCATCTCGAGTCCACTCATGGGCATTGCTTGCTTGTGACGAGCTGGGTGATATTCCCATTTGGGTCCCCCCCCATAAAACCCTAAACATAGTCCAGGGGATTATTTTTCATCAAGTCCTCCTGTTGCAGTCTGACAATGAGCTATGCTCCAATTTAGAATTACAGAGTGTTCACTTCTTGTGGCATGTCTATAGGGGATCTAAAGAGAATAGGGTTGCTACTGGTGCCTTCATCTTGGCCATTGAGGGTCATCCATTACCTGAAAAGGTCAATATGATGGCATACCAATGAGACATAAAATGATACCTCCCTCCCCCCTGTGTGGTGTTTTAAGTGCTGGAAATACAGGCATGTGTTTTTCCAGTGCAATTCCAATGCCACAGGTAGAGACTGCTGATGTCCACTGTATCTGAATACTCCATGTGCCCTTCCTCCAACCTGTGTCAACTGTGGAGCACACCACTCCCCCTGCTTGCTGGACTGTGTGGTACTCCAAAAGGAGAGGAAAATTATGAAGTACAAGGTCATGGACAGGCTGACTTACCAAGAGGCTAAACAGAAAAAGGTTGACTCAGTATTAAGAAAACAGTCTTAATTGCGTTTTTTATTTATTTAGTGATGACCAGTTTCAGCCCATCACAGGGGCCATCTTCAGGGCAAACATACTGTGAAATTACTGTGGTGTCACCGCCAGACACCACACTTGCTAGGTGGTAGCCTTTAAATCAGCCGCGGTCCGTTAGTATACGTCGGACCCGCGTGTCGCCACTATCAGAGATTACAGACCGAGCGCTGCAACACGGCAGGTCTAGAGAGACTTCCTAGCACTCGCCCCAGTTGTACAGCCGACTTTGCTAGCGATGGTTCGCTGACAAAATTCGCTCTCATTTGCCGAGACGATAGTTAGCATAGCCTTCAGCTACGTCATTTGCTACGACGTAGCAAGGCGCCATGTTCAGTTACTATTGATATTGTAAATAATGTACAGGCAAGAGCTACATTCAACATTACTGGATTAAAGTTAAGTATTCCACCAGCTACATCCTTTTTTTTCTAGTCTAAATTCCTTGTCCTGTTTCAGACCTCATGCCAGCCTGCGTGAGCTTAAACACGTGCCTTTTGGCTTCCTCTTACATTAGTGGGTTGGCCCTCTTGCCAATTCACAGCAATTACAATATATATCTTAGACAAAACTAATGATAACCATCTTAAAAGAGTGGATTACATAAATATAATGTTTTACCCACTGGTCAACTGCTGGTGGCGTCACATCTACCAAGGTGTGGCAGGAGACTGTAAGGAATTTACCTTATGTCTGGGTTTATATAGCAAGCTATGAGCACATGAGCGTAAGCAATGCCACCAGCAGTGACCAATGGTAGATGTCTAGGCTTAAAAATTGAAGTATAAATACAATTTGTGTTAAGATTACAATGTAAAGAAACCGTATTCATTTTAAAAAACACTGTTAGATAAATAAACATTAAAAAGTATGAGAAAAAACTTTTCAACGTCAAACCTATAAAAGAAGGTTAGTAAGTTGCCTTAACTTCATTCATAATATACTATACAGTTTCCTGTCTTTATTCTGTTTACTTTATGCTTATTTATATCCTATTTCTGTTATTTAATAATGTAACAAGTTCAAGTGTACCTCTGGTCTAGGTACTGTAGATGCTGTTGCCATGGTAGCGGCCCAACATGGCTGTCCTCTCTGCTACAATGTTATCTGTTGCCTAGTCGAGGCACTATGGACACTGTTGTCATGGCAGCAGCGCAATATGGCTGCCCCCTTTGCCACACTGCTGTCCGTCACCTAGGCAATGATAGGATCAATACACACTTTGGAATGACTGCATCATCATAGTGCAAAAGATATTGGCCACCTACATTGTATATAAAGGTGTCTGCCAAAAATACAAACATTTTGCCCTTATATTTAATATGATACTAAAAATGATATTTAGTGAGTGCTGATGTCTTGATTTTTATTTTAACGGATGTCTGTTGTCGTATTGCTGTTAGCTGCATAAAAGAAAATAATTTCTAAGTAGTTATGAATATAATAGAGGGAAACATTCTACGTGGGAAAAATATATCTAAAAACAAAGATGATGTGACTTACCGAACGAAAGTGCTGGCAGGTCGATAGACACACAAACAAACACAAACATACACATGAAATTGAAGCTTTCGCAACAAACGGTTGCTTCATCAGGAAAGAGGGAAGGAGAGGGAAAGGCGAAAGGATGTGGGTTTTAAGTGAGAGGGTAAGGAGTCATTCCAATCCCGGGAGTGGAAAGACTTACCTTAGGGGGGAAAAAAAGGACAGGTATACACTCGCGCACGCGCGCGCACACAAACACACACACACACACACACACACACACACACACACACACACACACAGACACACACACACACACACACACACACACACACACACACACATATATATCCATCCGCACATACACAGACACAAGCAGACATTTGTAAAGGCAAAGAGTTTGGGCAGAGATGTCAGTCGAGGCGGAAGTACAGAGGCAAAGATCTTGTTGAAAGACAGGGTGAGGTATGAGTGGCGGCAAATTGAAATCAGCGGAGATTGAGGTCTGACGGACAACGAGAAGAGAGGATATACTGAAGGGCAAGTTCCCATCTCCGGAGTTCTGACAGGTTGGTGTTAGTGGGAAGTATCCAGATAACCCTGACGGTGTAACACTGTGCCAAGATGTGCTGGCCGTGCACCAAGGCATGTTTAGCCACAGGGTGATCCTCATTACCAACAAACACTGTCTGCCTGTGTCCATTCATGTGAATGGACAGTTTGTTGCTGGACATTCCCACATAGAAAGCTTCACAGTGTAGGCAGGTCAGTTGGTAAATCACGTGGGTGCTTTCACACGTAGCTCTGCCTTTGATCGTGTACACCTTCCGGGTTACAGGACTGGAGTAGGTGGTGGTGGGAGGGTGCATGGGACAGGTTTTACATCAGGGGCGGTTACAAGGGTAGGAGCCAGAGGGTAGGGAAGGTGGTTTGGGAATTTCATAGGGATGAACTAAGAGGTTACGAAGGTTAGGTGGACGGCGGAAAGACACTCTTGCTGGAGTGGGGAGGATTTCATGAAGGATGGATCTCATTTCAGGGCAGGATTTGAGGAAGTCGTATCCCTGCTGGAGAGCCACATTCAGAGTCTGATCCAGTCCCGGAAAGTATCCTATCAAGTGGGGCACTTTTGGGGTTCTTCCGTGGGAGGTTCTGGGTTTGAGGAGATGAGGAAGTGGCTCTGGTTATTTGCTTCTGTACCAGGTCGGGAGGGTAGTTGCGGGATGCGAAAGCTGTTTTCAGGTTTTTGGTGTAATGGTTCAGGGATTTTGGACTGGAGCAGATTCGTTTGCCACGAAGACCTAGGCTGTAGGGAAGGGACCGTTTGATGTGGAATGGGTGGCAACTGTCATAACGGAGGTACTGTTGCTTGTTGGTGGGTTTGATGTGGATGGACGTGTGAAGCTGGCCATTGGACAGGTGGAGGTCAACGTCAAGGAAAGTGGCATGGGATTTGGAGTAGGACCAGGTGAATCTGATGGAACCAAAGGAGTTGAGGTTGGAGAGGAAATTCTGGAGTTCTTCTTCACTGCGAGTCCAGATCATGAAGATGTCATCAATAAATCTGTACCGAACTTTGGGTTGGCAGGCCTGGGTAACCAAGAAGGCTTCCTCTAAGCGACCCATGAATAGGTTGGCGCATGAGGGGGCCATCCTGGTACCCATGGCTGTTCCCTTTAATTGTTGGTATGTCTGGCCTTCGAAAGTGAAGTTGTGGGTCAGGATGAAGCTGGCTAAGGTAATGAGGAAAGAGGTTTTTGGTAGGGTGGCAGGTGATCAGCGTGAAAGGAAGTGCTCCATCGCAGCGAGGCCCTGGACGTGCGGAATATTTGTGTATAAGGAAGTGGCATCAATGGTTATAAGGATCGTTTCCGGGGGTAACAGACTGGGTAGGGATTCCAGGTGTTCGAGAAAGTGGTTGGTGTCTTTGATGAAGGATGGGAGACTGCATGCAATGGGTTGAAGGTGTTATGTACATGTTATGTACTTGTTATATACTTGTCAAACTGTACATTATGCTGGGAGAAGTATCAGCTATGTCCATTACTGGTTTATGGTATGGACATCATCATTAGGGCACCGTAGCACTACATGCCACATAGGATTATCATAAAACTATGTAAAGCTTAAAGTAAATGTCTTAAGGTCATAGTTAGATGTCATGTAACTAGAAAACGTATGGATGTCAGTTACAAAGGAATGGATAATGGTAATTGTCGTATATGTAGGATGCTTTTTTTTTTTTTTTTAATAATTAAAATCCAAATTACAAGAAAGGAAAAGTATCATCCTTATATGCAAACAATACTTTAGAAAAGCTCGAAAAATGTTCAATCATAAAACTCCAATTGCTCATTCAGTAGAGCTGTTGGTTACTGTTTATGATGTATGAAGATCTCCAAATTTTCTAAGACTTCCATCATCAGTCGTTTTTGGACTATGTGTAGTATCTTTAAATCTTCATTAGTATTCATTTCAGCATGTTTTTCTGTATCTAGGTACTGTCCAAAAACTGATTTACTGCATGATGATACTAAAGTATATTCTGTAAACCTTGTCTTGAAGTTTCTGCCAGTCTGCCCAATATAAAGTTTCTTGCAATTATTACATGTCAGTTTGTAGACTCCCGGTCTGCTGGGTATCCTACATTTGGAATCTTCTACACTATGTCGTAAACTATTGCCAAGGGTGTTTGAGGAGAAGGCTGTTGTGATGTCTTGAGTTTCTAAAAAGTCTATTCACTTTATCAGATATGTTACCCATATATTGCATTTTCAAGACAATCCGCTTCTCGGTTCACTGAGGTTGACTTGCCTGTTTTTTTACATAGTAGTGTCTCTACTATAGTTGATTCATGTCCATTAGTTATTGCTATTTGCTTCAATATATTAATTTCTTTCTGTCTTTGATCTGGTGCCAGCAGTATCCTGTTCAGTCTATTTAACATGGAAAAGAAGAAAGCTCTTTTATTTCTGTTAGGATGGCATGATCTAGCATGAATAATAGCAACTGTTGTGGTAGGTTTTCTATAAATACTAAACATATTTTGTCCGTTAACATTGGAAATGGTGAGATCCAAATAATTTATAGTCTTTTATTGTTCATGTTTGACTGTAAAACTAAATATCGGGTGTATATTATTCAGCATGTCTGTCAGGTTATTTATTTCATCCATCGTTTGTAGTATATGACTTTTTTTGTACATGTGTGGGTGGTCTCTAAGAAATATGACTTCCTTATTATTGACAAAGATGTTGGCTAAGGTTCCTGCTAATGAGATGCCCATAGCTAGGCCACACTTTTGTTGATATATTTGATTGTTAAAGGAAAAGTAATTGAAACCTAATGTAACCTCACGGGGACCAATTAGTTCTGCTATTTCGCTGTAATTAAGCATGTTATGGAGCAACAAATTTTCTCTAATTATTTCAATTGTTTCCATCACTGGCGTATATGTTTATAATATCTAATGTAGCAAATCTAGCCTTTATTGGTATAGCAACATTATGTAAACTTGTTGCTACTTCATAACTATTTTTGACAGAAAAATTTCCTTCATATGTATATAAAATTGTTTTAAGATATATTCAGTTTTTTTTATTAAGGTTATATGATTGGCATCCTATATTGTTGACTATAGGGCATATAGGCCAACCTTGCTTGTGTAACTTAATTTGGGCTCTAAGCCTAGGTAATTGTGGGTTCATTACTTTAAGACAAACCTTATTTTTAGGAGTAAATAAATATTTGTTGTCACCTACCATTTTATGGATTTTAGTTTGAAATTTGAATAGTGGGTCCTTATTAATTACGGTGATGTCATTTTCCTGACAAAATTCCATAATTTTAGATGAATAGTTATTTTTGGTAGTAACTATGAGAGTGTTGCCTTTGTCTGCTTTTGTGATAATCAATTTATTTGTAACTAATTTATTGTTAATAGCATTAAGTATTTCTATTTCGCATTTTCTTTCATTAAATGAAATTAGGATGGCCTTTAAAATGAAAGACTACTTGAATGTTAGGATGATAAGTTGCACCTAGAAATAGGGAACTCTTTAACACCTTTGATATTCGGTACCATTCTCAACACTTTTGATCAGAAGATAGAGCAGAGCAGGAGAAATATTTTAGAGATCAATGAAAAGAAAATACAGTCACACATAAAAGAACAAATTAATCTGAAATTGGAATCAGTAGAACAATGTAATATGCCCCCACAGATGAATGAAAACAATAGAAAGCGAGTTATTGCAGAAGTGAAGATGGCGGGAAAAAAAAGCTAAATTAGATATACATGACACATACAAAATTGCATTAAAAACAAAAGACCTTTTACAGAAAGAACTCGACAGAGGTTCTAATGAAAGAAAACACGAAATAGGAATTGTTAAAGCTATTAACAATAAATTAGTTACTAATAAATTAATTATCACAAAAGCAGACAAAGGCAACACTCTCATAGTTACTACCGAAAATAACTATACATCTAAAATTATGGAATATTGTCAGGAAAATGACATCACCGTAATTAATAAGGACCCACTATTCAAATTTCAAACTAAAATCCATAAAATGGTAGATTACAACAAATATTTATTTACTCCTAAAAATAAGGTTTGTCTTAAAGTAATGAACCCACAATTACCTAGGCTTAGAGCCCAAATTAAGTTACACAAGCAAGGTTGGCCTATATGCCCTATAGTCAACAATATAGGATGACAATCATATAACCTTAATAAAAAAAACTGAATATATCTTAAAACAATTTTATATACATATGAAGGAAACTTTTCTGTCAAAAATAGTTATGAAGTAGCACCAAGTTTACATAATGTTGCTATACCAATAAAGGCTAGATTTGCTACATTAGATATTAAAAACATATACACCAGTGATGGAAACAATTAAAATAATTAGAGAAAATTTGTTGCTCCATAACATGCTTAATCACAGCGAAATAACAGAATTAATTGGTCTCTGTGAGGTTACATTAGGTTTCAATTACTTTTCCTTTAACAATCAAATATATCAACAAAAGTGTGGCCTAGCTATGGGCAACTCATTAGCAGGAACCTTAGCCAACATCTTTGTCAATAATAAGGAAGTCATATTTCTTAGAGACCACCCACACATGTACAAAAAAATCATATACTACTAACGATGGATGAAATAAATAACCTGACAGACATGCTGAATGATATACATCTGAAACTTTGTTTCACAGTCAAACATGAGCAACAGAAGACTATAAATTATTTGGATCTCACCATTTCCAATGTTAACGGACAAAATATGTTTAGTATTTGCAGAAAACCTACCACAACAGATGCTATTATTTATGCTAGATCATGCCGTCCTAACAGATATAAAAGAGCTTTCTTCTTTTCCATGTTAAATAGACTGAACAGGATACTGCTGGCACCAGATCAAAGACAGAAAGAAATTAATATATTGAAGCAAATAGCAATAACTAATGGACATGAATCAACTACAGTAGAGACACTACTATGTAAAAAAACAGGCAAGTCAACCTCAGTGAACCGAGAAGCGGATTTTTTTGAAAATGCAATATATGGGTAACATATCTGATAAAGTGAATAGACTTTTTAGAAACTCAAGACATCACAACAGCCTTCTCTTCAAACACCTTCGGCAGTAGTTTAAGACATAGTATAGAAAATTCCAAAAGTAGGATAGTCACCATATCGGGAGTCTACAAACTGACATGTAAGAATTGCAAGAAACTTTATATCGGGCAGACTGGCAGAAACTTCAAGAAAAGGTTTACAGAACATACTTTAGGATCATCATGCAGTAAATCAGTTTTTGGATAGCACCTAGATACAGAAAAACACGTTGAAATAAATATTGATGAAGATTTGAAGATACTACATGTAGGGCAAAAATGGCCGATGATGGATATCTTAGAAACTTTGGAGATCTTCATACATCATAAACAGTAACCAACAGCTCTACTGAATGAGCAAGTGGAGTTTTATGATTGAACATTTTTCGAGCTTTTCGAAAGTATTATTTGCATATAAGGATGATACTTTTCCTTTCTTGTAACTTTGATTTTAATTATTTATAAAAACGTATCCTATATATATGACAGTTACCATTATGCAGTCCTTTTTAACTCTCACCCATAAGTTCTCTAGTTGCATGACATCTAACTATGGCCTTAAAACATTTACTTTTAAGCTTTACATAGTTTTATGATAATCCTATGTGGCATGTAGTGCAATGGTGCTCTAATGATGATATTCATACCATAAACCAGTCATGTATGTAGCTGATGCTTTTCTCAGCATAATGTACTGTTTGACAAGTACATAGCTACTTAGAAAATATTTTCTTTTATGCAGCCAACAGCAATACGATATCCGACATCCATTAAAATAAAAATCAATACATCATCACTTACTAAATATCGTTTTTAGTATCATATTAAATATAAGGGCAAAATATTCATATTTTTGGTGGATGCCTCTATACACAATGAAGGCGGCCAATATCCTTTGCACTATGATGATGGAGTCATTCCGAAGTGTGTATCGATCCTATCGTTGCCTAGGCGACGGGCAGCAGTGTGGCAAAGGGGGCAGCCACATTGCGCTGCTGCCATGGCGTGTGGCAAAGGAGGCAGCCATATTGCGCTGCTGACATGGCAACAGTGTCCATAGTGCCTCTACTAGGCAACAGTTAACATTGTAGCAGAGAGGACAGCCATGTTTGGCCGCTACCATGGCAACAGCATCTACAGTACCTGGACCAGAGGGCTCTGTATATACATTTACAGGTAGGCACACTTAAACTTGCTACATTATTAAATAATAGAAATAGGATATAAATAAGCACAAAGTAAATAGAACACAGACAGGAAACTGTATAGTATATTATGAATGAAGTTAAGTTAGCTTACTAACCTTCTTTTATAGGTTCGACGTTGAAAAGTTTTTTCTCATACTTTTTAATGTTTATTTATCTAACAGTGTTTTTTTAAAATGAATGTGGTTTCTTTACATTGTAATCTTAACACAAATTGTATTTATACTTCAATTTTTAAGCCTAGACATCTACCATTGGTCACTGCTGGTGGCATTGCTTACGCTCATGTGCTCATAGCTTGCTATATAAATACAGACATAAGGTAAATTCCTTACAGTCTCCTGCCACACCTTGGTAGATGTGACGCCACCAGCAGTTGACCAGTGGGTAAAACATTATATTTATGTAATCCACTCTTTTAAGATGGTTATCATTAGTTTTGTCTAAGATATATATTCTAATTTCACAGTATGTTTGCCCTGAAGATGGCCCCTGTGATGGGCTGAAACCGGTCAGGACTAAATAAATAAAAAACACGATTAAGACTGTTTTCTTGATACTAACCCCATGAACCATGGACCTTGCCGTTGGTGGGGAGGCTTGCGTGCCTCAGCGATACAGATAGCCGTACCGTAGGTGCAACCACAACGGAGGGGTATCTGTTGAGAGGCCAGACAAACGTGTGGTTCCTGAAGAGGGGCAGCAGCCTTTTCAGTAGTTGCAAGGGCAACAGTCTGGATGATTGACTGATCTGGCCTTGTAACAATAACCAAAACGGCCTTGCTGTGCTGGTACTGCGAACGGCTGAAAGCAAGGGGAAATTACAGCCGTAATTTTTCCCGAGGGCATGCAGCTTTACTGTATGATTACATGATGATGGCGTCCTCTTGGGTAAAATATTCCGGAGGTAAAATAGTCCCCCATTCGGATCTCCGGGCGGGGACTACTCAAGAGGATGTCGTTATCAGGAGAAAGAAAACTGGTGTTCTACGGATCGGAGCGTGGAATGTCAGATCCCTTAATTGGGCAGGTAGGTTAGAAAATTTAAAAAGGGAAATGGATAGGTTGAAGTTAGATATAGTGGGAATTAGTGAAGTTCGGTG
The DNA here is from genome assembly GCF_023864345.2 of Schistocerca serialis cubense. Taxonomy (NCBI): domain Eukaryota; kingdom Metazoa; phylum Arthropoda; class Insecta; order Orthoptera; family Acrididae; genus Schistocerca; species Schistocerca serialis. The sequence goes on from NC_064644.1 coordinate 587,979,291, forward strand.
GCAGGAGGAACAAGACTTCTGGTCAGGTGACTATAGGGTTATAAACACAAAATCAAATAGGGGTAATGCAGGAGTAGGTTTAATAATGAATAGGAAAATAGGAATGCGGGTAAGCTACTACAAACAGCATAGTGAACGCATTATTGTGGCCAAGATAGATACGAAGCCCACACCTACTACAGTAGTACAAGTTTATATGCCAACTAGCTCTGCAGATGACGAAGAAATTGAAGAAATGTATGATGAAATAAAAGAAATTATTCAGATTGTGAAGGGAGACGAAAATTTAATAGTCATGGGTGACTGGAATTCGAGTGTAGGAAAAGGGAGAGAAGGAAACATAGTAGGTGAATATGGATTAGGGGACAGAAATGAAAGAGGAAGCCGCCTGGTAGAATTTTGCACAGAGCACAACATAATCATAACTAACACTTGGTTTAAGAATCATGAAAGAAGGTTGTATACATGGAAGAACCCTGGAGATACTAAAAGGTATCAGATAGATTATATAATGGTAAGACAGAGATTTAGGAACCAGGTTTTAAATTGTAAGACATTTCCAGGGTCAGATGTGGACTCTGACCACAATCTGTTGGTTATGACCTGTAGATTAAAACTGAAGAAACTGCAAAAAGGTGGGAATTTAAGGAGATGGGATCTGGATAAACTAAAAGAACCAGAGGTTGTACAGAGATTCAGGGAGAGCATAAGGGAGCAATTGACAGGAATGGGGGAAAGAAATACAGTAGAAGAAGAATGGGTAGCTTTGAGGGATGAAGTAGTGAAGGCAGCAGAGGATGAAGTAGGTAAAAAGACGAGGGCTAGTAGAAATCCTTGGGTAACAGAAGAAATATTGAATTTAATTGATGAAAGGAGAAAATATAAAAATGCAGTAAGTGAAACAGGCAAAAAGGAATACAAACGTCTCAAAAATGAGATCGACAGGAAGTGCAAAATGGCTAAGCAGGGATGGCTAGAGGACAAATGTAAGGATGTAGAGGCCTATCTCACTAGGGGTAAGATAGATACCGCCTACAGGAAAATTAAAGAGACCTTTGGAGATAAGAGAACGACTTGTATGAATATCAAGAGCTCAGATGGAAACCCAGTGCTAAGCAAAGAAGGGAAAGCAGAAAGGTGGAAGGAGTATATAGAGGGTCTATACAAGGGCGATGTACTTGAGGACAATATTATGGAAATGGAAGAGGATGTAGATGAAGATGAAATGGGAGATATGATACTGCGTGAAGAGTTTGACAGAGCACTGAAAGACCTGAGTCGAAACAAGGCCACCGGAGTAGACAATATTCCATTAGAACTACTGACGGCCGTGGGAGAGCCAGTCCTGACAAAACTCTACCATCTGGTGAGCAAGATGTATGAAACAGGCGAAATACCCTCAGACTTCAAGAAGAATATAATAATTCCAATCCCAAAGAAAGCAGGTGTTGACAGATGTGAAAATTACCGAACTATCAGCTTAATAAGTCACAGCTGCAAAATACTAACACGAATTCTTTACAGACGAATGGAAAAACTAGTAGAAGCCAACCTCGGGGAAGATCAGTTTGGATTCCGTAGAAACACTGGAACACGTGAGGCAATACTGACCTTACGACTTATCTTAGAAGAAAGATTAAGGAAAGGCAAACCTACGTTTCTAGCATTTGTAGACTTAGAGAAAGCTTTTGACAATGTTGACTGGAATACTCTCTTTCAAATTCTAAAGGTGGCAGGGGTAAAATACAGGGAGAGAAAGGCTATTTACAATTTGTACAGAAACCAGATGGCAGTTATAAGAGTCGAGGGACATGAAAGGGAAGCAGTGGTTGGGAAGGAAGTAAGACAGGGTTGTAGCCTCTCCCCGATGTTGTTCAATCTGTATATTGAGCAAGCAGTAAAGGAAACAAAAGAAAAATTCGGAGTAGGTATTAAAATTCATGGAGAAGAAATAAAAACTTTGAGGTTCGCCGATGACATTGTAATTCTGTCAGAGACAGCAAAGGACTTGGAAGAGCAGTTGAATGGAATGGACAGTGTCTTGAAAGGAGGATATAAGATGAACATCAACAAAAGCAAAACAAGGATAATGGAATGTAGTCTAATTAAGTCGGGTGATGCTGAGGGAATTAGATTAGGAAATGAGACACTTAAAGTAGTAAAGGAGTTTTGCTATTTAGGGAGTAAAATAACTGATGATGGTCGAAGTAAAGAGGATATAAAATGTCGACTGGCAATGGCAAGGAAAGCGTTTCTGAAGAAGAGAAATTTGTTAACATCCAGTATTGATTTAAGTGTCAGGAAGTCATTTCTGAAAGTATTCGTATGGAGTGTAGCCATGTATGGAAGTGAAACATGGACGATAAATAGTTTAGACAAGAAGAGAATAGAAGCTTTCGAAATGTGGTGCTACAGAAGAATGCTGAAGATTAGATGGGTAGATCATGTAACTAATGAGGAAGTATTGAATAGGATTGGGGAGAAGAGAAGTTTGTGGCACAACTTGACCAGAAGAAGGGATCGGTTGGTAGGGCATGTTCTGAGGCATCAAGGGATCACCAATTTAGTATTGGAGGGCAGCGTGGAGGGTAAAAATCGTAGAGGGAGACCACGAAATGAATACACTAAGCAGATTCAGAAGGATGTAGGTTGCAGTAGGTACTGGGAGATGAAAAAGCTTGCACAGGATAGAGTAGCATGGAGAGCTGCATCAAACCAGTCTCAGGACTGAAGACCACAACAACAACAACAAGTTAATTTTTATCTATAGCTGTTATCGGCAACCATGTTGTCCAAACCTCTAAGAAAAAGGTGGCGTCCCAGTCACTTGACACCTTCCTATACTATGGCTATGACATCGCTCTTGCTGGCAATGGTAGTCCCCTTGTCTCTGCCTCACCCAGTGGGTCCTTACGGCCACCCATCTGATCTCCCACCCCCCCCCCCCTCCCCTTCCCCCATAGTGGTTGGGGGCCCTTCTTCTTTTTCTTCTATTGCTCTAAAGCTTCTATTTTGGGAGCACCACCACCCCCCTCCCAAACACCAAGGACATCGGCCCCTTTCGTCCCCAGCTGGAGAAGTAACAACCTTCTCTTGGTCCCCTAGCAGGGAACTCTGCCTTCCTTTTGGAAAAGTGGACACCGGGCAGTGGCTAATGGAGTCACAAGCTGCTTGTCAGAGGGCTTCACAGGCTTCCTCTGTAGCCCTAAAGAGCAGAGAGAGGGCTCTTTAGGGGCTGGCTGGGAGGGCTTCTCTCTAGCAGTTTCAGGTACAGAGGAAGCCTGTGAAGCCCTTCGACCAGCAGCTTGTGACTCTGTCAGTCACTGCCCGGTGTTCACTTTTCCACAGCGGGAGACCTTGGAAGGTAGAGTTCCCTGCAACGGGTCAGGAGGAGGCTGTTACTTATCCAGCTGGGGAGGGAGGGGGGGGGGGGTCTATGTCCCTGGCGTTTGGGACGGGGCAAAGAAGAAGACTGTTAACAAACGAGAGACTCTAGTGGATCCCACATCACTACTCCCAAACAGTTCTGCGTCTGAGGATGAGGTGGAGATTCTAGAACCTAGACCTCACCTATGCCTCAGATGCAATGGTACAGGGTACTGCACTCAACCAGTGGCAGCAGGTGAACCTGAGGTGTAAACTGCCTTCTCGGTGACTTCAAGCCATCCCAGGGTACAGAATGCATCCTCCTGTGGAAATGCAGCAGTTTTTGCCCCCCACATAGCAGAGCTATGACAACTCTTAAGCATTACACCAGCTTTTTGCATTGCTATTCAGAAAACCTGGTTTTCAGCAATGCGGACCCTTGCCATTTGTGGCTATCGGGAGTATTACAAAAATTGTAATTATCTGTAACTGTATGTCAGGTGGAGTGTATATAAATGTCTGTACCTCTGTGTATAGTGAATCTGTGCCCATTCAAACACCTTTAGAAGCTGTGGCTGTCAGGGAGGACAACGCAGTAAATTACCTTCTGCAACGTTTTCCTTGCTCCTGATGGTGAATTAATTACACTAATTTCTCAACTCGTCCTACGTTTTCTACTTCTGGGTGATTTTAACACCCATAACCCATTGTGGGGTGGGACAAAGATTAGTGGCTGTTGTAAAAATCCACAACTCATCTTGACTTCTGCCTCTTAAATACAGGTGTCCCCACTCATTTCAGAGTGGCACATGGCACATCCTCGGCCATTGATCTCTCAGTTTGCAGTTCTGGCCTTCTATCAGCTATCCACTGGAGACATCATGATGACTTGTGTGGTAATGATTATTTTCTGCTCTTCCAGTCCCTCCTGAGACGTCACTCACCAGGAATCTTGCCCAGGTTGGTTGCTACTAAGGCTGACTGGGATGCTTTCACCTCTGCTACCACCATTGAATCTCCATTGCTTGGTAACATTGATGTGGTGATCCAGAATATTACTACAACCATTGTTTCTGCAGATCAATTGGCAATCTCTTGTTCCTCATATTTCCCCCTGGCAGAAACCAGTGCTTTGGTGATTGCTGGAAATCACTACTGTCAGTTGGGATCATCGGTAGGCCCTACAATGTCATAAATGGCACCCATCAATGGAGCACATCATTGCCTTCAAACAGCTCCATGCCCGGGTCCGTCAACTAATCAAAAGATGAAAGCAGGAGTTCTGGGAATGATACATCTCCGCCACTGGAACACAAACCTCTCCTTCTCAGTTTTGGACTAAGCTCAGACGCATTTGTGGATATCAGAAACCTGCCAGTATACCTGGGATTTCCACACATGGAGCTGTATATATTGTACCAGTTGCAGTTACAGAGCATTTTGCAGAGCATTATGCTCGAACTTCTTGTCTGAGATTTACCACCCTGCCTTTTGTACCCTAAAATAGTGGGTGGTGCAACAACACTTCTCTTTTACTACACGACGCCCTGAGTCATAGAATGCTCAGGTCAGTGAGTGGGAATTTCTCAATGCCCTTTAAGATTGTCCTGACACAATCCCTGGGCCAAACCACATCCATCACCAAATGATTGAACATTTGTCAGCGGATTACCAATGCCACCTCCTTGCCGTCTTCAACTGCATCTGGAATGATGGTGAATTCCCATCACAGTGGTGAGAAAGTATCATCATTCCAATGCTAAAACATAGTAAGAAACTGCTAGATATGGGTAGCTATCATTCCATTAGCCTCACCAACATTCTGTGCAAGCTGCTCAGTGGCTGTGTTGGCTCCTTGAGTCATGGGGTCTTCTGGCTCCATCCCAGGACAGTTTCCGCAAAGGTCGCTCTGCCATTGACAATTTGGCATACATGGAGTCTGCCATCTGAACGGCCTTGTTCCACCATCATCACCTTCTTGCCCTCTTTTTTGACCTGATGAAAGCCTACCACTTGGCAACACCACAGCTCTGCTACATTGCACAAGTGGGGTCTCTGGGGCCTGCTCCTGATTTTTGTACACAACTTTTTGTCACACTGCATCTTCAGAGTTCAAGTGGGTGCTCCCCCAAGCCCCCTCCCCCCCCCCCCCCCCACTCCCTCCCCCGTATCAAAGAGAATGAGGTCCGCAGGCTCTGTACTGAATGTTTCACTCTTTTTAGTGGCCATTAATGGTCTTGCAGCAGCTGTGGGATCCTCAGTACCACTCTTCATCTATGCTGATGATTTTTGTTATTCCTTTTGCTCATCTGCTATTGGTGTGATTGAGCATTGATTGCAGGGAGCCATATGAAAGGCACAGTCATGGTCCCTCACTCAAGGCTTGCGTCGTGCACTTCCATTGCCATTGTACAGAACCACCCTCACCCACAGCTTTATCTTGATTACCATCTACTTAATGTAATGGACTTCTATTGCTGTTTAGGACTGGTTTTTGTCACCTGCGTAACTTGGCTTCCCCATCTTCGTCAGCTTAAGCAAAAGTACTGGCAGCACTTAACATTCTTCGATGCCTGATTTACACTGACTGGGGTGCAGATCACCCTACAGTGTTGCAGCAGTACACAGCTCTTGTCTTGGTTATGGGAGCCTTCCATATGGTTCAGCATCACCTTCAGCATTGTGGATGCTGGACCCTATACACCACCGTGGGGTTCGACTTGCTACGGGAAGTTTCTGAATGAGTCCTGTGAACAGCCTACTCATGAAGACTTGGCCCTTCATTATTGATCAGGCAACAACTGCTGCTTGCCAATTATACAATATACATTCACATCTCACCTAAATTTCAAATTACTGTCTTGTTTTCCCTAACATGGAGATTCATCTCCTGCAGTGGTGGCCCAGATGACGGATTACAGTTGCATTCTGTGTCCAGTCCTTCTCACTGAACTCGAGTCTTTCCCTCTACCACCTCTTCTGGGTCCACTCATATACACCTCCATAGCTTACACTGCAACCACAGCTTTGTCTGGACCTATCGTAAGCCTCAAGGCACCGTTCAATCTGGAGCCCTCTGCCACTTGTTTCTCTCTTTTCTTGAGGAACCTAGGATTCAGAGGTAGTTTACACGGATGGCTCGATGGTTGACGGTCACGTTGGGTTTGCTTATGCTCATGCAGGACATACTGAACAGTGATCCTTGCCAGATGGCTGCAGTGTTTTCACTGCAGAGCTGACTGCCATCTCTCACAATGTTGAGCAAACCCATTCCTGTGCCAGGCAATCCTTGCTCATTTTTAGCAACTCCTTGAGTGCCTTACAAGCTTTTGACCAGTTGTACCCTCACCATCCTTTGGTAATGGCCATCTAAGAGTCTGTTTATGTCCTCAAACAACGTGGATGGTCAGTGGTCTTTGTATGGACCCCGGGACATGTCAGAATCCTGGTAAGTGAAATTGCTGACAGAGTCTGGAGATCAGCATATCGGAATCTGATCTTAAATTGGTATTACACTACAAGGTTTTTGGGCTCTGGTATACAGCACGGTGCTCCCTGACTTTACCGAATAAGTTACGTATAGTAAAGAAGACGACGAATGTGTAGAGGTCCTCCATGCAAGCCTCTCGCAAGGACTCCATTGTCCTTTGCCGGCTCCACATCAACCATACTTAGCTGACTCATGGTCACCTCCTATGTCATGAGGAACCAATTCGGTGTTACTGTGGTTCACAGGTGGGCATCTGGCCTTGTTTCCCAGGCCTTCACCCTACTTGCATTTTAACTCTTCCTCGCTCCCTCTGGTGCTATCTGTCTGACTTGGTGTTTGTGTTTTCACCATCTGTGTTTCTCATGTTTTGTGTTGTTAGGCTGCAGACTTTAGTGTGTTGTAGAGTGCTTGGCTCATCCTTTTTTATTTTTGCGATTGACCAGACCAGACTGTCTGTTATATATTTTTAACACTGTCTTCCACTTTTGTCCTGTTAGCTAATGCTTTCACTTTTGGCTTGCTACTTTCATTTTCTCCTTCAGTGTGGTTACACACTTAGTTTTACCTATTTTGTTCCTTCCCCGCATTTTAGGCAATAGGATTCTTTTGGTTTCTGATTTTAATCTGAGACATGCGTGAATACAGAAAAACGGACTGATGACAATGCAGCTGTTGCCATGAAAAGTGCTAAAACTGTAACTATAAAAACAAGTGGACATGAAAAAATGCACTGCACTGTTGTCCTTTCATGTTGTGCTAATGGCACTCATCCTAATACAGTGATAATTTTCAAACACAAAACAATGCCACAACCTTCTGAAGTACCGTCAGGCGTTATTGTTCACATACATGACAAGGGTTTGGTGGAATAACAAAGTGTGGGAGAGGAGTAAAGGTGCTTTATTGAAGACGAACTCTCTTCCTGTGCTAGATCAGTGTACTAGCCATTTGAAAAATTCTGTGAAAGAGAAATTGAGACAAGGAAAAACAGTGCTTGCCATTATTCTGGGAGGACTCACTTCACTATTGGAATCTCTTGATGCCTTGATAAATAAACCATTTAAAGTGTATGTGAAAGAGAAATGCAACTAGTGGATGATGGGTGAAACCCAACATGAACTCATGCCAAAGGGAGCTTTAAAATGACATACAGTCAACCAAGTGTGTCAGTAGATAAAACAGTCATGGTCTAGAATGAGAGAAGACATTATTCAAGAAGTACGGCATATGTAACATTCTTGATGGCAGTGAAGACCATCTTATGTGTGAAGAGGACAACAGTGATGCTGAAGAGGAAGAAGAAGAAGAAAGTTCAGATGATGATTTTCAGGGATTTTAAAAGTCAGTTCAGTTTTATAAACTAATATTTTTTTCGGTCTGGCTTTGCAATCCAATAATAATGATGGTAAAAATGTTATTTCTTTTAAAAAAATGCTTAAAAATTAAGGTGCATCTTATAGCTCATAGTGTCTTATAGTCTTTAAAATGGTATTTCATCCATTAATGTCCATACACTAACTTTTGGTGCTACAGATAGCTTTTACATATGACTAGAATTTCTTTGGCTTTTCTGAGAGACCTTTCAATAACATTCTGTTATGTTAGTCACTGAAGGTTTCACACATTGCACACCTGATAGCAAAACTTGTTTCACTCAGTATCCTTCTATTTCTAGCACTACGTTTTGTTTTACACATATTTTGCAGAAGGTCCTATTTCTTTAGAAATTTATTTCCAACTACAGTATACGTGGAGGATCCATATTATAATGATCTGTTCTGCTAGGCTAGGCTTGAACTTGAACTTGAACCACAGTCTTCTAATGCCGCTGCCCGTAGATAAATGTCTTTTGAGTTCCTTTTTTGGATGCGACACAACTCTCTCTTTATCTAACTTAGCAAATACATAGATCTCCCTACTTTTGTTTACCCTGTGTACTTCCGTAATCATTGTTGCTACAATTGCCTCATGGTCACTGATACCAGTATCAGTATGGACATTCTAAAAGAGTTCAGATCTGTTTGCTACCATTAAACCTTACATATTTTCATCGTGAGTGGTCTCCTGAACTTGCAAGTTTTCAAAAGAAATTTCTTTGGAATTTCAGTGCTGCAGTATCGATCAAAAGAGTCAATAGCTCATTAGTAGTTCATCCTGTAAAGTTGAATCCAGTATTAAAAAAAAAAAAAAAAAAAAATCGTAATAATGTTGCGGTTAGTAGCTGTGTCATAACTTATTTTTCCATACAAACTAGTGACTTCAGAATGTCTTGTACTGAGAAAAACACATTATGACTGTGATTGTTTTACTGTTTAACATTATTCTTCTGCTACATCACAGGTGTGAGGGTTGTCCAAGGAGTACCTACCTGACATATAGATAGTGGTTGTTGTTTGAAACAAGGACGTGAAATACTAATCTCCTCCTCCTCCTCCTCCTCTTTTGAAACAAGTGACTATGTTGCTAAGTATCAACCTTATAAAGCTTAAGTTAGATATTACTAAATTGTTTAATATTTGTTTGGGAGCCATCAATAGTGAATGCTCTCAGTGAATTTATAAATATGGATAAAGCTGGTCATTGTTATGTGATACAATTCTAATACTATGGGTGGCGAGCAGCAAACGAGTATAAATTCTTCTTTAGTCTGGACTACTTTAGTAAATTACTTCTGTAGTAATATACTCTTTTTAGTAACTGTTAGAGAGCTCAATTTCTATTTATCTCTTGAGTCATAACTAAAGTAGTAACACCTTTTCCCTAAAGAAGTAAGCCATTTCTGCTTACATTTTCTTTCGGATAATATTTATTGTTGGCAGACATTATTGAATCGCCTTTTGCATAATTTTATGTTTATCACTATAATTGTAGAAGCTAGAAAGGATTATTAAATCAAATTATTAAAATTGGGAAATATAATTGCTATTGTACTAAGTAATGATAAGATCTGAAAAAGAAATACGCTATTAATGGGTGAATCTATTGTTAACCCCACGACCTACAGCTACCAACGTCCAATGTTGGTTGGTGACATGTATTAATTTAAGCGGCAGTTTGAGATACGAGCTAGAAGCCAAGAAACATTTAAAAAAACATATCAGAAAATAAAAAAAGAGCAGTTTGCTGAAATAATGAAAAATCACATAACTACTATTGAATCTAAAAAGCATTATGTCAACATGCTAAAAAGGAAAAAGGATGCTTGGGAAAAAATACACATTGAATACAATGCATAAGCTCTTACACAAAGATCACAAGTGCAGCTTAAAGGAATTTGGAAGGACATGAAAGTGAAAGCAAAGAAAATGAAAACTAAATGTAATTGGGAACAATTTCAAACTGGCGGTGAAGTAGCTGAGATGAAGATCAGTGATATAAGCCAAATGGTATACAGAATTTTCAGTGAGTGAGTGAGGTGTTAATGGCCTGAAGGGGCATAGAAGAAGGCTCTACATGAGCATGCTTAAGTGTGTAGATAGAGACTGTGACAGCTGAATCTTTTGTCTGGATGTCATAGGTGTTGGCTGAGCCCCAGAGAACTCGGTACAGGTCGGTATATGGAGGTTGGAGGGGAGCATGGACATATTCACAATTGTCCAGAGATTTCGGGACATGAACCTTAGGGTGGGAGTGGCTGGCAGGCAGAGGGATATGGAGGTTGATGAAGTGGCGCCTGACGCCGTCCACGAAGGAAGGTAAGTCAGACTGAGGGAGAGAAGCGGAAGGGCTCACAAGTTCACAAGGGAGAACAATGTTCTGGCCGTATATGAACTCGGCCATTGTGCCCTTGAGGTCTTCCTTATAGATCGCATGAATGCCGAGTAGCACAAGGGGAAGGGCCTCTGTCAATGGTTCAAATGGCTCTGAGCACTATGGGACTGAACATCTGTGGTCATCAGTCCCCTAGAACTTAGAACTACTTAAACCTAACTAACCTAAGGACATCACACACATCCATGCCCGAGGCAGGATTCGAACCTGCGACCGTAGCAGTCGCGCGGTTCTGGACGGGCCTCTGTCCATAGAGAGTCGTGGCATCGAAGAGCCACCTTGAAAGTGTGGTGCCAGCACATTACTTTGCGGGTGATATGCTGTGGTATGGATGCGCCGGATGCCGCAGATGTTACAAATCTTGTTGAACAGGGCTGACTCAAATTGTCTGCCCTGATCAGTTGTGATGATAGCTGGACATCCGAACCGCGATACCCATGACTCAACGAAAGCTCAAGGAACAATTTCTGCCATAATAGTGGGGAGGGGGACAGCCTCGACCCAGCGACTGGTTTGGTCAATAGACGAAAGGACATAACAAAAGCCGTTAGAGGGGGGGGGGGGGGGGCGGGCGTAAATGTCAATATGAATATGCTGGAAACACCCAGGTGGGATTGAAAAGGTGCTGAGGGGGGGTGAAGTGTGCTTGTGTACTTTGCAGCGTTGGCACCATGCAGGATCGTGCCCATTGCTGGCAGTCCTTGCGACATTTCTCCACACAAAGCGCTCCGCAACGAGGCGGGCGGACGCACGAACACTGGGGTGGGCTAAATTGCACAGTGCGTTGAAGACAGCTCGACGGAGCGTAGTTGGGATGAGGGGGCGTAACGTGCCCGTACTGTCGTCGCTCCAGATCTCACCAGAAATGTTAGGAAAGGTGGTGTGGATGAAGTGTAGTGAAGAAGTACTCTGAAATCAGGTTTTGTGTTTCCTTGTCGGTGGGTTGGAGTTTAGGCAGTTCAGATAGGTCTAACAGTGAATGGATGGCATTGACTCGTGAAAGGAAATCAGCAACTTTATTGTCAGCACCCGTTATGTGTCTCACATCGGTGGTGAACTGAGATATGAAGTCCATGTATCTGAAGTGGCGAGGAGGCAGGTCTGCTGGCGGGTTTGTAATGGCCGCAGCAAGGGCCTTGTGGTCCATTAAATCATAGAAAGGGCATCCCTCAACGTCAGTCTTAAAATGCTTGATTGCTTCGTGGACCACAAGCAACTCCTTGTCAAACGCGGAATATTTCCGTTGTGTGTTGGTGAGCTTGTGCGAGAAGAACTGCAGAGGCGAAGTCTGGCCATTGATTGTCTGGCTAAGGACAGCGCCGATGGCAGTATCGCTCACGTCTGTGGTGATGAAAAGCTGCGCATTGGGATGAGGATGTGCGATGGTGCAGGCCTCAGCAAGAAGACTTTTGAGGGCAGTGGAAGAGTCAGTCATAGCAGGGGACAATGGAACGGTCCGAGATCCAGAAGTGTGGGTGCCTGCCAAGGCATCCGTCAGTGGAGCCTGAATCTCCGCAGCCCGGGGTAGATGTCGGCGATAATAATTAACCGTCCCCAGAAAGTGCCGGAGCACTTTGAATGACGAAGGTCTGGGTAGGTCTAGTATCATTTGCACCTTCTCAGGGGGCGGTGAAATGCCGTCGGCAGAGTCCTGAAAACCAAGAAAAGTGACAGCTGGTTGATGTAGCTGCAATTTGTCCTGGTTGGTGTCGATGCCTGCTGCCATGAGAGTGTTCATAACAGTTTGCACATGTCAAATGTTGTCCTCGACAGAGGAGCTGAACACAAGAATGTCATCAAGTTATGCAAAGCAAAATTTTAGGTCGAATAGCACTTCGTTGATGAAGTGTTGCCAGGTCTGGGTTGCATTTTTCAGACCGAAGGACATGAATCGAAACTGAAATAACCCGATTGGGGTGGTGATTGCTGTCTTCTCGATGTCTTCAGGTGCCACGGGGATCTGGTGGTAGGCCCATTTGCGATCAATGACCGAGAACGTGGTCGCACCTGCGAGGGAACTGGTCAAGTCAGCAATATTGGGTGTCCATAATTGTTTGTGCATTTAGTCGACGGTAGTCTCCGCACATGCGCCAGGACCTGTCTTTCTTGGGTGTCATATGAATGGGTGTAGACCAGCTACTGGCAGAGGGTTCAATGATGCCGGAGATTAGAAGTTCAGAAATCTGCTTTTTACGGTCGGAGAGGCGCTCGTGGCAAAGTCGACATGGTTTACTGGAGATCGGGGGACCTGGCGTCAGGCGAAGCTTGTGAACCATGCCGTTGGTGACGACGGAAATGTTGCCGGCAGCACAGGAGCCGGTTTGTGTACAGTGTGTGGCGGGCGGGGCAGGCGAGGCGTGGTCATGGTGTTCGGAGCCACTCGGCGGATCCGACGGGAGCCGAGGCGGCGAAGTGTCCCGGGAGTCAATGTGACAAGATGGCCGCCGGCCCGAAGCAGTGACATCATGGTCGGGTGAGCTCGGTAGAGCTCGTGAAGTGTTAGTGAGTCCATTGTCCAAGGGCACGGCCTGTGGCAGCACGGTCGTGGGTGAAGCACTAGGCGCAAGTGCACTGTTTGTTTTGTCAGTTGCGGTCATACGGTGGTGCGCAGTTGTTCGAAAGTTTGAGGTGCTGTCCACGAGGGGAGAGGTAGGAGCTGTCAGTTCGGGAACATGTGACGCTCGTCACGCATGCGCACTCATGTCCGGCTGAGTGTCAAATGCTGCTGTGTCGAGGGGGTGTGGTCCTGTGGAACTGTCATTACATGCTGTGTTAGACTTGATAGCACAGTTGCGAGGGGTAGCGGGAGGTAAGCACACAAAGACTCGATTTCTGGGACTACAAGCAGATTCAGTGCACTTACTTACGTTGCTTTGTCCTTGCTGCAGTGTCTGTAATTCCTTTGCTGCGTCGGAGAGCTGGAGATGAGTTTTGTGGAGCCGGAGGGAGAGCTCGAAGTTTTCCTTGCGTAGGCGAGCGACATTTTCAAGCTCGACAAGGCACTTGTGCGTTGTTTCTTGTAACATCGTCGATAGAGACGAGCATGTACGGATGAGATGAGCCCGGACCAATGTTTCACGGGGGGGAGCACAGGGGAAGTGAGTTTTGGACGGGTGATGAAACACGGTGTTTCGCACTAGGTCTGGTGAAATTTGTGGTGTTGCAAGAAGTCAATGCCTAGTATAGGTTCGTCAATTTCGCACACTAAAAAATCCACTCGAGTTTGCAGTTTGCGAAGAGTGAGACGACGTGGGAAATTGAACCCGAGCAGTGTAGTGTAGTTGAATTCATGGCTTACAGTGAAGTATGCTTGTCAGCAATTGTCATTCTGTGCTTGACAGGTTCAGGAGACTTTTGAGCCAGAGCAAAGCGGATGTGAGGAGATAGTTTATCTGACCAGGTGGCGAGGAGAGCTGTGTCGGAGAGTAGATCGGCACTGACCAGGGCATAAAGCCATCTCCAGAGTTGGGAAGGTTTGTCTTGCCTAGTTGCTTGACGTGGAGCACTTGCATATTGCTGTCTCAGTTGAGCGCGCAAGCCAACGTAGAACTGTCTTTTTGGCCAGAGTGTACCGGGTAGCTGAGTCCGGGCTGTCGACCAGGTCAGCAATCAAGTCTCCTGGTCGTGCAAGTGGGTAATAAGGCACAGAAATCTGGTTGATACGTTGAGTTTGAAATGGTCGAACACTTCGTCCACAATTTTTAAGCACGTTGTTGCCCTGTCGGGATTGAACGCCGGCAGCGTCATTATAGAATGTTCAGAAGAACAGGCTGAGTTGAATTTGTGGGGGCACTGCCTGAAACGAGCTCCTGTTGCTGCAGTATTCCAAGAGTGTGTGTCTCCAGGGTATGTGGCAACGACAGCTGGTCGAGTGGCAGCATGAAGGTGACACGTTGTGGTTGAGCACGATCTGTCGCGACGCGGAAGGCCGCCGCGTGTGACACTGTAATGTGTCGATTGCGGTTGCAGAAGTTCAACATGTTGCAGGTGTGTTTGCATTGACGTGTCGCGGAAGACCGACATGGATGAGGCACCAAGATGTGTCGAGAATGGTAGCGGACCTTCGACTGGAGCCAGCGCGAGGGCGACAGGTGAGAAAAAGTTCAAAGTTGGAAAACGCGTGCTAGTCCGCAGAAAGCTCGATGTACGATCAGAGCCAGAGCCACCTGTATTGCAGAGGGGCTGCGGAGGTGCGGTCTGTCCAGAAGCACAGTGTGGAAAATGATGTCGAACGTCAGACGGAATGTGTGAATGTTCACTGCTCATAGTCACTCCACTCAAAATGGTGTGCAGATAAGGTGAATGACGTGGCACAAAACACTGAGGCATAGCAGTAGGACGGAGATGGAGGTCAGGCACAGATAACAAGCTATTGTTCCTGTTGCCGGCCGAGGTATCAAAGCAGGAAGGCATGTGCTGATGCTGAACCGAGGCAGGCGCGGGCGTGGTCGGGTGCTGAGGAGGTTGACCTGTGAACAAAGCAGTTCCGGCCACGTGGCAGGAATCCGCATGGTACTGCATGGATTGCGGCATGGTGAATCATTGTCCTGGCAGTGGTAGGTTGTCCAATGAAGCATCTGCAGAAATCGGCATTGGTCCCACACTGCACAGAGATCTGTAAGAGGTAACTACACCGTCGATGAGGGAGGGCACATGTGGTGGGAACAAAGGCGTCTGATAGCCGGAGTCATGCACACTCCTAACCTCACTTATTGTTGCAGGCTCGAAAATGTCCAGCAAAATCAACGTAATCGTCGAGTGAGAGGCATCGTGTTGCAGTCCTGGCTAATGTACATCGCCCACAACACGATGCATGTCGATCACAAAATCCAGCATTAGGCGTTGGGCCGAAGCCATTGTTCGAAAGTAGTTTTGATGTAATACACGCAAAAATAACCAACGTGGGGTCTGCGGACACAGTAAAATGGCGAAAACAGAAGACGTTACAACTTGGGGCCACCAGTGAGGTGGATGCTTGGGTCAGTTACACCAAACAACGCCTTATTATCAGGAGTTCATTTATTCACCTCTTTACACAAGCAAGGCTTACAAAGAACTGGATGACGGAACTGCACAAAGATAATGTTTAGCTTACTTCAAAGACGATATTCAGATCGATACTGGTGTCGACCTCATCGGCGCCACAAGGGCATTGGTTGGCTTTACTAGATATACAGGGAGCGATACCGCACAATAAACTCGATTTCGGTGCAGGCAGTGGCGGGTTAGACCTAAGCTGTTTTAGCTTCCCTGTCAAAATCAAATCAAATCAGCCAAATGGTTGTTGATATGATCCCACAAGTTTTCAAGGGGATAGCTGGGGTTAACAACGACACATCTGAAGACAATGTGATACTTTCAAGCATCTTCGATGATGACAACTGCTTTGAAGGTAGCAGTGAAACTGCTGAAGGTGGAACTTTATCCCATAGTCATGAACCTTGACCTGCATTCTCTGGTGGGACCTAATCAGAAGATGTGCCCAGCTAAAGGGGGAGAGAACATGTGGTTTTAGTGAAAACTGAGAGTTTTTGAAAAAAGCAGATGAGCTTCATTCATTAAAAATGTTTTTAATGTGAGATGAATACAATGAAAAAGTGTTATTAATAGGAAGAAAAATAGAAATCGTGGAAGAAGAGCATAATCTTAAAATGAAAATGATGAATAAGTTAAAAACATAATGGAGCAAACTTCAGGCCAATGTGCTCGAGAAATTTGAGTTTTGTGGATGAATAAGAAAATATTCATATGTGTAAAACATCTTTTATTTCCTCAATATTTTTTCAAGTGGGCTATATGTTCTTGTTCCTTGTATGGCATAATATTTGTGTTTATCATCAGTACTAAGTTTTGTTAATACCACATTCTAATATTTATCTGAATTTGCAATATTATAAAATAAGAATTTTTATTAGAAATAATCTAAACATTGCATGACTTTATATAATAATTTAAGAAACAAAATGAAATTGCACATAAATAAAATGAGTCACTTTTAACTGCAGTAGTGACAATCTGGTAGCTTATTTATTCATTTAAGAAGAAAAAGTCTCTAGCAAACTATGTACAATTTAATTAAAGCATTTAAGTATAATAGACCTTGTGACAGCTTGGTCTGAAGCATCTGCTTCTGGCTGAAATGCAAATGTCATTCACCTCCACAGCATCAGGGTGAAACCCATCTCTAACATCTATTCCAAACTTGTGTAGAACTGCAGCAGCCACAATAACATTCCCAAACTTGTTCGGTTTAAATCACATTTTTTTAGATAAATTTGGAAAAATTTCTTTAAAACACCAAACGCTCACTCAATTACACATCTGGTTGCAATTTGGGCTCTATTGTAGTGCTGTTCGGCTTCTGTGAGGGCGTGGAGCACAGGCATCATAAGACGTTTGGGAGAGCATATCCACTATCTCCAACAAGCAAGCCATCATATTGTCTCTATTCAAATTCTACAGCAACTCTACTATTGGTCCAAATGTGTGCATCATGCGTGGAACCTGGCCAGTGGCTTACCATGTTCAAACTCTTCATATTGGCATCACAGATGATTTGTGTATTGATAGAAAAGAAATTCTTGTGATTTCTGTATAGTTCTGCTTGTACACCAGAAGTGCAAAGTATGGGTATATGTACACAATTATAGCCCCTTTGACGTTTGGGAATCCACCATTTCTTTCCAGTTCCCTTTTGTTCTTTGATATACTTTCTTGGCTCTGTGGCCTGGACACATACAGTGGCTTTAAGGTAATTAAACTGTTTATCACACTGTTAAAAGCTCTTCCAGCAGTAGTGCAACGAATATTAATGAGATCCCCAGCTATGATTTGATAAGTACCTGTGCGAAAGATTTGCAGTCCACAAAGAAGTTGCAGCCTAGGAGACAAGCATGGTTCCTGTCAGAATTATGCTGCAGTAATGGTTCCAGCATACCAGGCAGCAACTCAAAAGATTCCTTACGAAACCCAAACCACTCTTTGAAATCACTGTCACTATACATCACAAATGGGTCTCTTCTCTCCAGTACAACCCTCATTCTTGGGATGTTCACCTCTTCCTCCATCTCCATATATTCTTCATAGTTCAGGTAATCCATAGAATTCGACACTTAAAATGCAGAACTCAAAGATCGCACCTTACTCTCATACTTTACTCCTACTACTGCCTAGGAGTAAATTTTGGCCTTCTTTCCTCCTTAAGTTACTAACATATTAGTGTACGCTTCAGTGGTGCTCTCCATCAGCAATGGAGTAAACACATTTACTTCGGTAGAAAATGAAAAAGTAATCCTGGAGTAATTTACTGCTTTAGTTCAGTGCTATCAACTGTAAGTCGCTGATTTCCTTCTCGCTTAGTAACTTACTTCGTTAGTTTCACTTACTCCTGGTTGGCACTTGCCTACCTAGAGCTGAATAATATTCTACTCTGGGGAGTCTGCTCCTTCATTTACAACAGCAAAATATCTGGTGGCAGAGTTGAAGTGAGGCTGTATGAACTGCCAAGATGAACATCGCAGTTGTCAACCAAATGAGATGACCATGTCAGAAACTGTGAAGAAAAGTCACAAAATGGCTTTGAATGACCATTGACAGAAGATGCATGAGTATTTCAAAAAGTGCTGTATATTGTATACTAGCTGAAAATTTGGACATGGGTGAGGCATGTCAAGATGGGTGCTACGTTGACTCACAGTGGAACAAAAACAGCATAATAAGGATGCTTCAGTCGAGTGTTTGGTGCTGTTTCTCTGCAATAAAGCCAACTTTTTGTGTCAATTCATAACTATGGATGAAACATGGGTCTACTACCTCAAACCTGAGAGGAAAAAACAGTAAGAACAGTGGATTGAAAGGGGAAGATCAGTAAGTTCCAATGAAGGTGAAAACAGTTCCATCTGTGGGCAAGGTCATGGCATCATTGTTTCGGTATGAGTGTGGGATAATTTTGTTGACTATTTTCAAAAAGAAAAGGCAATCAATGTAGAGTTATTGGAGCATTTGAGTGATGAAATCAAACAAAAATTGTCATGTTTGATGGGGGGGGGGGGGGGGGGGCTGTTTTACTTCATCAGGACAGTGCGCCAGTTATTGCCATGTCCAAAGTCAGTGGATTGAAGTTCAAATTGCTTACTCATGCACCCTATTTACCAGATTTAGTCAGCTCTCATTGTTTCTCTTTCCAAACTTGAAGCAATGGCTTGGTGGTAAATCTACCAAAAATGAAGAGATGGAATCTGCAGCTGACAGATTTTTCGTAGAGTCCAGGGAAACAGGGTATCAAAACTGCTGAAAGGAGACTATGTAGAGAAATAAAGATGTTTTTCCCTAAATTTTTGTGTTTACTTTGTTAGGTTGGATACTTATGGGACAGGTCTTGTGTGTTTTCCTTACAAAATAAATTTATATAGTTCTTGTAGAGAGGAAGATATCTATACATATTATAAAAAATGTGTGTGTGTGTGTGTGTGTTCCATAACTCTGCCTATACTACTGCACCAATTTCAACTGAACTTGTACACACATCCCTTGATGTCAGGCAGCAGTTGCTGTCGGGGCAAGAACCACCTACCTATTGTAATTCAGGAGTACACACATCCCTTGATGTCAGGCAGCAGTTGCTGTTGGGGCAAGAACCACCTACCTATCATAATTCAGGAGATATTACATAATAAACAATGAGTTGTGTGAAAAACTGCCACATTTTGTATGATGTTTAAATTTGTTATTTCTGTGCCACTAATTCTATTCACAATAAATTTTGCAGACAGTTCCTCATATGAGGCTAAATGCACCTACAAAATTATATCATGATACCACACATGTTTCAGGAGATATGTCATAAACATTGAGATGCATGAAAAACTGCCACATTGTGCAGGACATTGAGATTTGTTACTTCTTTGGTACTAACTCTGTTTGAATCACATTCTGTAGACAATATCCACATATGCTGCTGAATGTATCTACAAAAATGAATGGGGGTTTTGTCACCTAGTTTTGTATAATATGGTACCTAGTGAGAACATGTTAAACTGTCAGTGAAGTGTTACTACTTTGTTGATGAGTGTTTTAATTACTCCTGCAGGGTTTCTGAGGCAATGATTTTTGGTGCATGGATGCTTGGACAATCACTAGCATTTGCTCCAAATTTTAGCACAGCCAAAATGGCTGCAGCTAGACTTTTTGCTTTAATGGACAGGAAACCAACAATTGGTGTAACATTTGGAGATAAAATGTTGGTAAGTTAGTAATTATTACTCAAAAATGGATAACTGTGGTAAATGTGGGTTTTTACTGGTATGTACCAACTTTACCAATTTCCCTTCATTATAAGTTCTGATAAAATTGTTGTACTGCAATATAATTAGTGTATGTGTTATGTAGTCTTCAGGGGCAGGAAAAAGGGCACATGCTTAATTTGCAGGGGAACCCATGAGTCTATCAGAAGGTCTCAAACTGCCTGACATATGCTTTAGCTGTGCAGCATATGGGTGTTTCTGTAAAAGTATCCCGTGTTTGTATAGGAGATAGCACTTGTTAAAAAGAGGGGAAACATCCTGTGAACATAAGTCTGGAAACAAAACCTTGTTGAGATATTGGCCATTCTGTCCTATGATAGTCATTTGTCTGTTTACTACTATCACTACTACTGCTGTCGGAGATGTTCAATGCGGTTAGCACTCATTCTTACAATTACTTCAGCCATCTTTCATAAAGAATCAAGAACTCATCTGACCTGTCTTGGATGCCCTTGAACGTGGTCACATGCATGAGGCTCATGCTCCTCTAATGTGTGTCCATTTTCAATGGGTCTTGAACACAGCAATGTCTTTAAATTTCTTCACCACCAGAAATGAGAGGGATTACAGTCAGCTGAAAAGGCTGCCACATTACTAGACCTTCTCAACCAATGTTTGTGTTTGATACTGTCACACAAGCTGTAGACAATAGAGTGATGTCTTATCCTACAAAACCACAACCATCGTCTTCCTAAGGATAACGTTGTCCAATAGGGTAGGTAGTCTGCAGCTCATGGCCTCATGGAAGCATTCTCACTTCCTGAGCCCAGGGTCCCAGATTCAATTCCCGGCAGGGTCAGGGATTCTCATCTGCCCCGAGATGACCGGGTGTTGTTGTGTTGTCTTCATCATCATCATCATAATCATTCATCCCCATTACAGTTGGAGGAAGGCAATGGCAAACCACCTGCATTAGGACCTTGCCTAGTATGGTAGTGAGGTCTCCCGCACTGTTCCCCTATGCTCTGTCAAGAAGCATGGGACTTCATTTCCATTTTTCCTATAGGATAGGTAATTTGTCACACAGAAATTGGTGACAAACAACAGATGTTAATTAATAGAGAAAAGCATATGGCCCTATTAGTCCATCATCCATAATTTCTGCTCACACAGTGATACTAATGTGAGCTTGATGCCTTCGTTCCATGCTACTAACGAATGATGCAAGCGAGAGGCAACAGGTGTTACAGGATTCAAGCCAGCTCTTTGCTTCTGCAGAGTAGATACAGAACAAGGTGGAATTGCCATATTTATCAATAACTGTTTTAAACTCAAGGATGGTGAAAATAATGATTTGTTTATAAAGAAGCATCTGACAGACAATTGGAATTTCATAAAATGATTTTTATAGTAGTGACTGCACACTAAACACATGCAGGGGATTTTAATCTGTTTAGAAATAAACTCTGTTAGCATGTTTAAAAATTAAAAAGAATATGTAAATAAATTTTCATAAATTTGTCCCACTTCATGTATGTTGCCCTCAATGTAACTCCTGCAGTATTGTTTTTAGTCAGTGTAACAATTGATCTATGTCAATTTTTGGCAACATTTTTATAAAGAACAAAATCATATCACAAAACCAATATGACAGACCCATGAGCTAACAAATCAGTTGTCTAATTAAGAGGTGATGATGTGTGGTGTCTCCTAAACTTCCATCTTTAGTTCATTTGCTTTCACTAGTGTGCATTAATGACTTTGATCAGTGATACTGCCAGATGGTGGATTTGTTTGGTATGCATGTAAAACAAATATTGTTATGAATAAATAGTTTTTGAAAGGACTTTCAATGGGACAGAGCGATATGGCGCAGTGGTAGGCACAATGGACTCGCATTCTAGAGGGCACGGTTGAAACCCAAGTCCGGCCATCCTGATTTAGGCTTATGGTAAACTTCCCTAACACTTCAGGCAAATGCCGGGATGGTTCCTTTGGCATGGCATGATCAACTTCCTTCCCCATCCCTCCCTAATCTGATGGAACCAATGACCTTGCTGTTTGGTCCCCTCCCCCAAATCAATCAACCAAACAACTCTCAATGGATGCGCCACTGACATTCATCATTTATTAAACTTTGAGAAGGCTCACTATATATAGTTTGGAACATATAAGAAATTACTGTACAGCATATGTATAAAATGTTAAGATATGATTACAAATGTGTTTGATTGTATTAAAATTTTTGGCATTACAACTTAGAGAGGTGCTTCCCACAGAATTTCTCAACTGTGGAACTTGAGCTAGGACAGAAAAATTAACCTCGCCAGATTGCTGAGCACCATTCTGTTGACTCTGTCAGCTTATGAATGCTTTAACACTTACTCCTCACACATCACACAGCTGATAGAGAGTTAGCCTCATTTTGTCTTTCACTTGATAAACCACTTCCTCGACAGTTCTTGTGTCTGAATAGAGAACTAGTTTACCTTTGTACTTCTTTGTGAAGCAATACATCATTGAGATAATATTGTCTTAAATGGCCTAATTATGATTGCTGTCTTTACCCTCATCCCATTGATCACTGTGGACTCATCCACCTGTATAGATACCTTTAATCCTCGACATTCATTACACTTCGTAGAAGTAGGCTTTGTGGATATTTGAATGTTTTTAAACAATGCAAGATTTTAAACATTTAAACAAATAAAAAAACAGCAAAATTTGCTGTGTATTTGTAATTTATGCATTACAAAAATAACAACTTGCAAATTATCATCGGAGAGATAATAGTACAGATTAGCAAAATAGCTAGTTGGAAAAACACACCCCATTTTTTAGAAATTGGATACAAAGTCAGCTTTGGGTTTACTGCTCATTGTTTTTGAGTAGAGTGGCTGGTGCACTCCATAATTCAATGAATGGAAAAATTTTGCGACATTTTACTTTTAAAAGTAGTAGTGCAAACTAATTATTTAGTCTTATGAGGTCCTGAATCATATTTCAATCACTTCTTGCATGCATTTCATGCAGATCTTCCAAGGAGACTCCAAACCAGTAGTAATGTCACAATTTTGACAGGGAAATCTTGTTTTCCTCTTCAGATGAGGTGTCAAAATGCACATTTTTTTGTTTTTCAAACTGTTCTTTCAATGTCTGTGGCTCTTTTTGTATGTGAAGCATTTTCTCGTGGTGTCACTGAGCTCTCATGGCAAGCATTGTGTAGAAAGTCTATGCTTCATATGAGGCTCAGCCAGATCTTTTGCTAGACTCTACATGAAGATTAATCTTGTCATTACTTCTGCCCTTACATAAGCTTTATATATCACAGAAGAATTCATATCACAAGCAACATCCACTAATGTGAAGGAAGTGGCCAAAGGCCATCTTTTTGTCTGGCAACTTGAAGAATAAGCTGCACACCTTTGGTCAAGACACTCCACACCACCTTTTGTCATATTATAAAGCATGATGATCTCAGCTTGTCCTGATTCAGGATCACTGTTTACTGCATGGTGCACAGAGGAGATCGGTATTACAGCTTTTGACTTTTAGTGCAAGAAGGAAACAAGTGCCATGTCTTCTGTAAAATCATATACAGTTGGTCTTAACTCCTCATTTCATATTAGATAGAAACTGCTGTGGTATCTCCTTTTCAGAGTGCTGACATATGTGAGGCCTTATTTCAAAAATTCATTGACAAGTTCTACTAGTGAGTACCAGTTGTCACCCGTAACACTTCTTCATGAGTGTTCAGTAGAGTTCACCAATTGAAGAACAGCTTGCATGGAAACACTGACCTTTCTCGCACACTGAAGTGCCAAGGAAACTGGTACAGGCATGTGTATTCAAATACAGAGATAGGTAAACAGGCAGAATATGGCACTGTGGTCGGCAATGCCTGTTGCAGTTATTAAATCAGTTACTGCTGCTACAATGGCAGGTATTGATATTTAAGTGAGTTTGAAGGTGGTGTTACAGTTGGCTCATGAGCGATGGAACACACCATCCAAGATAGCAGTGAAGTGGGGATTTTCCAGTATGACCATTCCACAAGTATACCGTGAATATCAGGAATCCGGTAAAACATCAAATCACCGACATCACTGTGGCCGGAAAAAGATCCTGCAAGAATGGGACCAGCAACTACTGAAGACAATAGTTCAATGTGACAGAAGTGCAGCCCTTCCACAAATTGCTGCAGATTTCAGTGTTGGGCCATCAACAAGTGTCAGTGTGCCAACCATTTAACAAAACATTATGGATATGGGCTTTCGGAGCTGAAGGATCACTCATGTACCCTTGATGACTGTATGACACAAATATTTATGCCTCACCTGAGCCCATCAACCCCGAGATTGAGCTGTTGATGACTGGAAACATGTTGCCCAGATGGGTTAGTCTCATTTCAAATTGTATCGAGCAAATGGACGTGTACGGGTATGGAGACAACCTCATGAATCCATGGACCCTTGATGTCAGCAGGGGACAGTTCAAGCTGGTGGAAGATCTGTAATGGTGTGGGGCATTTGCAGTTGTAATGATATGAGACCCCTGATATGTTTGTATATGACTCTGACAAGTGACATGTACATAAGCGTCCTGTCTGATCACCTTCATCCATTCATGTCCATTGTGCATTCTGACAAACTTGGTAAATGTGATGCCCCACATGTCCAGAATTGCTACAGAGTGGCTGCAGGAACACTCTTCTGAGTTTAAACATTTCCACTGGGCATTATTGAGCATATCTGGGACACCTTGCAATGTGCTGTTCAGAAGAGATCTCCACCTCCTCATGCTCTTACGGATTTATGGACAGCCCTGCAGGACTCATGGTGTCAGTTCGCTCTGGCACTACTTCAGATGTTAGTTGAGTCCATGTCATGTCATGTTGCAGCACTTCTGTGTGCTCTCTGGGACCCTACACGATATTAGGCAGGTGTACCAGTTTTTGTTTTTTTGGCTCTTCGGTGTAGTTTGAAAGGGTGTGACAATCACTGACTGTTTCAGAATAAATGTACACATTATACAAGCAATTTATATGAGCATCAGTCAAGCACTGAATTTTCAAGCCATATTTTGTCAGTTTGTTTGGCATGTACATTCTTACCACACACTTTTGATGGAAAGGTATAAGTATCTCATGAACTTACACGGTTGCACCTACAGGGTAGGAAAGTTAACTTTTTTCAGTGAAATATAGAAAGATTTGTGAAATTGCTGCTGACTTGTCTACTTTCTTTGTCTTCTCCTGATCATCTGGATTGTCAAATCGCAATGCAGATAGTAAAAACAGAAGTCATTCTTTACTAACAGTGCATCTGCCTATCCCATTGGATGCAAAGAAGCTGTAAATCGATTCGTTTGAAAGTGGCTGAATACACTAATTCACCAGTTAGTGTCTTCAGTTCACTGACATCAATGTCTTGCAGATAGGACCAGTATTCATTGGCATACTGTGCTGTAAGTTTAGATATTTTTGGATGTAAGTTTAGATATTTTTGGATTTGTCCATAAAATGATTTTCTCTAGAATAACTTGGATAAAGAACAGTTTCCATACCTCCAAAACAGCAGGGTTTTATCTTGGACTTTTCACCATTTATCACAGTCCAGGAAGCTGCAAAATGATGATGTATTGCCTTGTTCTTACATTAGTTGGTGACTGCTGCTTTTTTTCCGGAAAAAAACATCTGTTCTTACTGAAGAAGTAAGCTTCTACACCATATCACCTGTCACGTCTTCATCACTTTCTGTTACCTACACTGAATTAGTACCATGATCACTAAAGATCTCAAAATCAGGGTCATTATCACTGTCGTCAAAGTCTTCATCTGAGGTTTCACTGAGATGTTCTTTAAAATTCAAATATGTCTTATGTAAAACATGTTCCATAGAATGTCAAGCTTTTCTCACCATGGAGACACTGTAGTATTCAACAGAACAACAAGAAGCAAATACTATCATTCTTCTGTGAGACTCTCAAGACCCATAAATAAGAAACAGAGAGCAGCAACAATGCAAGAGTTCTAGCATATACAGCTTGTCAACCAATAGGAATGTGCACAAAAGAGTCCATTTTGCTTCATATTTATGTGTGAAACATCACAAGATGAAAAGTTGTTGCCATCTGACATAGCAGTTAAGGGTTAAATTAGTTGACACAGGTATTAACTATCAAATCAGGATTGTAATTATTTGGAATAGAGAATATGAAAATAAAAGGCCTAGAATTGTACAAAGAATTATTACAGATGTGTCACCAATGAATTAAAAATAATCATTTTCTAAGGAGCTGAAATTTGTATGCATGCTTGCACACTTGTGTGCACGCCCATACACACACTCACACACACACACACACACACACACGCACACACACACAGTAGTATATAATGTAAGTGACCCACCCAATAGCCAGCAGGCATGGCCGAGCAGTTCTAGGTGCTTCACTCTGGAACCGTGTGACCGCTACGGTCACAGGTTCGAATCCTGCCTCGGGCATGGATGTGTGTGATGTCCTTAGGTTAGTTAGGTTGAAGTAGTTCTAAGTGCTAGGGGACTGATGACCTCAGATGTTAAGTCCCATAGTGCTCAGAACCATTTTATTTTGACCTACACAATAGCTGTATGTGTTAGCATGGTGCTTATGGGATTCGGGAAGGTGATGCGCCCCCAATTGTATCTGCCTGGCAGACTAACAAGGGCCATAGCATTTGCCAACCTGGATGTGATTTTTAGGCCATTTCCTACATCTGAGTAGGTGATATGCTGCTGGTACCCACATCATGCTACAGTTACACAATTTGGAAACATTTAGAAAATGTTTGCACACTTTCACATGGGTTAACACTAGATGCAGGCAATTGGGGTACACAAATTCCATCCTAAGAGAAAGGAGTGGTGACAGGATTGCCATCCGGCTACTTTTGACAAATAACATTTCCAGTTCCAATAATTAACATACCAATCCCATAAGGGTATGGGATAATGACCACAAAAAAGAAGGTGGATGCAAATTGCAAAAAAAAGTCACAACATTTCTATGTTTTTAACAGCATCTGAGTGGTGAAGTGAAGTATGATAAAGTGGACTTCAGATATCCAACGAGACCAGGTGTTCAAGTGCTCAAGTCTCTGAATCTCCTTGTGCCGGCTGGAAAGACAGTCGCACTTGTTGGGCCGAGTGGATGTGGAAAGTCCACATGCCTGCAGCTGCTGCAAAGATTGTATGATCCTCTAGCAGGAACTGTGGTGAGTTGCATTAGCTGATTTGAAGATTTACTTATTTTTTTTTAAGAACATTATCTGTTTATATATTTTGATCCATCTTTAAGCATTTTTATGCAATTGATGTCATCATAGGGAGCTTACATATATTGTAAAAATACATTTTGTTGACATAGTTGCTGTCCATATACTAATAATAATACAAGGCACATAAAATAGGCACCATAAAACAATTTATTAGTTTTGTAATACATAGAAAATAACAGAATCAAGAATCAAGAAGTATCAAATGAACCATTGACATACTAAGATAAATAAAAAACAGTTTACAGTTAGCAATAATTTAGTGTATCAGATCACCTTTAGAACAGTCTTGAAATTCTGAAATATTGTATAAAGCCTTGTCTTTCAACCATTTTTCAGTTTTTGTTTTAGAGTTTAAGTGAGACATGATGTGCCTGAAAAGATAAAGTATTAAATAATTTTATGCCCAGGTATTCATGAGTAGACTGTGTTTTCTTTAATTTGGCTTTGGGAATATCTAACAATCGAAAATCCAGGGTGGAATGTAACAATATTATGAAAAGGAAAGTTTCTATTCACTATATAGCAGAGATGCTGCGTCGCAGATAGGCACAACAAAAAGACTCACAGAATAAGCTTTTGTCCAACAAGGCCTTTATCAGAAAAATAGACAAAACACACACACACGCACGCACATGCACACACGCACACACAACTCAAATTTTCTATTTTTGACAAAGGCCTTATTGGTGAAATGCTTATTTTGTGACAGTCTTCTTGTGCCTATCTGTGACTCAGCATCTCTGCTATATGGTGAGTAGCAGCTCTCCTTTTCATAATATTGTGGGCATATCTATCAGTTTCACTTGCCTAGTTTTATGTTGACAGCTTCCCTCAGGATGTAGTTATTTAAGTTTTTCTTTAATCTTTAGTAGGCAACAGTATATAAAAAATGGTGGAACTGCCAGTACTTTTAAGTCTTTAAAAAGCAGTCTGTAGGAGGCTTTAAAGTTTGTAACTCCCTGCCGCCAATGGATAAGTAGCTGCAGCAGCAAGTAGTATACTCCTAGCTCACTCATTTGTTACATAGTTTAATTCTTAATTTCTTTGCGTGTTTTTGGTACTTGCATTGTCTAATTCATAAATTTCGGGCGTATTATAGTATTTGAGAGTTATAGCATCGCGTTTTAGTACCTGAATAGTGTAAAATCGCGTAGTCTTCATCCGCCGCCGAGCAGTGTGTCAGCAGTGTGCAAGTAGCAGTATTACTGCATTTACTAGGCAGTCTTGTATTTTAATAACCGTTTAAATTTTGTGTCGATTTGTTTGCGCTCTCTGTAGATTAGTTCAGACGTTCTTTGCAAAACAGTTTTTAGCATGGATAGGGACTGCAACTGATGTGTTCGGATGCAGGCTGAGTTGGCATCCCTTCGCTCCCAGCTTCAGGCAGTGTTGGCTTCGGTCACACAGCTTGAGGCTGTTGCCAATGGGCATCACTGTGGGGTTCCGGATGGGGGTTTGTCGGGGACGGCCAGCTTGTCCCACGCATCCCCCTATCGGACTATGACTGTGGTTGCCCGGGATACTGCCCGCATTGAGGCTGATCCCTCACCTGTGGTAGAGTGGGAGGTCGTCTCAAGGTGTGGCAGGGGGCGAAAGACATTCCAGAGGGCTGAACGGAAGGCCTCTCCAGTTTGTCTGACAAACCGGTTTCAGGCTCTGTCTCAGGCTGATAGTGATCTTCGGCCTGACATGGCTGCTTGTCCTGTTCCAGAGGTTGCCCCTCAGTCTGCAAGATCCGGGCAGTTGCAGAGGGTGGGCTTACTGGTAATTGGGAGCTCCAACGTCAGGCGCGTAATGGGGCCCCTTAGGGATATGGCAGCAAGAGAGGGGAAGAAAACCAATGTGCACTCCATGTGCATACTGGGGGCAGTCATACCAGATGTGGAAAGGGTCCTTCCGGGTGCCATGAAGGGTACAGGGTGCACCCATCTGCAGGTGGTCGCTCATGTCGGCACCAATGATGTGTGTCGCTAGGGATCCGAGGAAATCCGCTCTGGCTTCCGGCGGCTATCTGATTTGGTGAAGACTGCCAGTCTCGCTAGCGGGATGAAAGCAGAGCTCACCATCTGCAGCATCGTCGACAGGACTGACTGCGGACCTTTGGTACAGAACCGAGTGGAGGGTCTGAATCAGAGGCTGAGACGGTTCTGCGACCGTGTGGGCTGCAGATTCCTCGACTTGCGCCATAGGGTGGTGGGGTTTCAGGTTCCGCTGGATAGGTCAGGAGTCCACTACACGCAGCAAGCGGCTACATGGGTAGCAGGGGTTGTGTGGCGTGGGCTGGGCGGTTTTTTAGGTTAGATGGCCTTGGGCAAGTACAGAAAGGGCAACAGCCTCAACGGGTGCAGGGCAAAGTCAGGACATGCGGGGACCAAGCAGCAATCGGTATTGTAATTGTAAACTGTCGAAGCTGCGTTGGTAAAGTACCGGAACTTCAAGCGCTGATAGAAAGCACCGAAGCTGAAATCGTTATAGGTACAGAAAGCTGGCTGAAGCCAGAGATAAATTCTGCCGAAATTTTTACAAAGGTACAAACGATGTTTAGAAAGGATAGATTGCAAGCAACCGGTGGTGGAGTGTTCGTCGCTGTTAGTAGTAGTTTATCCTGTAGTGAAGTAGAAGTGGATAGTTCCTGTGAATTATTATGGGTGGAGGTTACACTCAACAACCGAGCTAGGTTAATAATTGGCTCCTTTTACCGACCTCCCAACTCAGCAGCATTAGTGGCAGAACAACTGAAAGAAAATTTGGAATACATTTCACATAAATTTTCTCAGCATGTTATAGTCTTAGGTGGAGATTTCAATTTACCAGATATAGACTGGGACACTCAGATGTTTAGGACGGGTGGTAGGGACAGAGCATCGAGTGACATTATACTGAGTGCACTATCCGAAAATTACCTCGAGCAATTAAACAGAGAACCGACTCGTGGAGATAACATCTTGGACCTACTGATAACAAACAGACCCGAACTTTTTGACTCTGTATGTACAGAACAGGGAATCAGTGATCATAAGGCCATTGCAGCATCCCTGAATATGGAAGTTAGTAGGAATATAAAAAAAGGGAAGGAGGTTTATCTGTTTAGCAAGAGTAATAGAAGGTAGATTTCAGACTACCTAACAGATCAAAACGAAAATTTCTGTTCTGACGCTGACAATGTTGAGTGTTTATGGAAAAAGTTCAAGGCAATCGTAAAATGCGTTTTAGACAGGTACGTGCCGAGTAAAACTGTGAGGGACGGGAAAAACCCACCGTGGTACAACAACAAAGTTAGGAAACTACTGCGAAAGCAAAGAGAGCTTCACTCAAACAAACGCAGCCAAAGCCTCTCAGACAAACAGAAGCTAAATGATGTCAAAGTTAGCGTAAGGAGGGCTATGCGTGAAGTGTTCAGTGAATTCGAAAGTAAAATTCTATGTACCGACTTGACAGAAAATCCTAGGAAGTTCTGGTCTTACGTTAAATCAGTAAGTGGCTTGAAACAGCATATCCAGACACTCCGGGATGATGATCGCATTGAAACTTAGGATGACATGTGTAAAGCTGAAATACTAAACACCTTTTTCCAAAGCTGTTTCACAGAGGAAGACCGCACTGCAGTTCCTTCTCTAAATCCTCGCACAAACAAAAAAATGGCTGACATTGAAATAAGTGTCCAAGGAATAGAAAAGCAACTGGAATCACTCAGCAGAGGAAAGTCCACTGGACCTGACGGGATACCAATTCGATTCTACACAGAGTACGCGAAAGAACTTGCCCCCCCTTCTAACAGCCATGTACCGCAAGTCTCTAGAGGAACGGAAGGTTCCAAATGATTGGAAAAGAGCACAGGTAGTCCCAGTCTTCAAGAAGGGTCGTCGAGCAGATGCGCAAAACTATAGACCTATATCTCTGACGTCGATCTGTTGTAGAATTTTAGAACATGTTTTTTGCTTGAGTATCATGTCGTTTTTGGAAACCCAGAATCTACTATGTAGGAATCAACATGGATTCCGGAAACAGCGACCGTGTGAGACCCAACTCGCTTTATTTGTTCATGAGACCCAGAAAATATTAGATACAGCCTCCCAGGTAGATGCTATTTTTCTTGACTTCCAGAAGGCATTCGATACAGTTCCGCACTGTCGCCTGATAAACAAAGTAAGCGCCTACGGAATATCAGACCAGCTGTTTGGCTGGATTGAAGAGTTTTTAGCAGAACACTGCATGTTGTTATCAATGGAGAGACGTCTACAGACGTTAAAGTAACCTCTGGCGTGCCACAGGGGAGTGTTATGGGACCATTGCTTTTCACAATATATATAAATGACCTAGTAGATAGTGTCGGAAGTCCCATGCGGCTTTTTGTGGATGATGCTGTAGTATACAGAGAAGTTGCAGCATTAGAAAATTGTAGCGAAATGCAGGAAGATCTGCAGCGGATAGGCACTTGTTGCAGGGAGTGGCAACTGACCCTTAACATAGACAAATGTAATGTATTGCGAATACATAGAAAGAAGGATCCTTTATTGTATGATTATATGATAGCGGAACAAACACTGGTAGCAGTTACTTCTGTAAAATATCTGGGAGTATGCGTGCGGAACGATTGGAAGTGGAATGATCATATAAAATTAATTGTTGGTAAGGCGGGTACCAGGTTGAGATTCATTGGGAGAGTCCTTAGAAAATGTAGTCCATCAACAAAGGAGGTGGCTTACAAAACACTCGTTTGACCTATACTTGAGTATTGCTCATCAGTGTGGGATCCATACCAGATCGGGTTGACGGAGGAGATAGAGAAGATCCAAAGAAGAGCGGCGCGTTTCGTCACAGGGTTATTTGGTAACCGTGATAGCGTTACGGAGATGTTTAACAAACTCAAGTGGCAGAGTCTGCAAATGAGGTGCTCTGCATCGCGGTGTAGCTTGCTCGCCAGGTTTCGAGATGGTGCGTTTCTGGATGAGGTATCGAATATATTGCTTACCCCTACTTATACCTCCCGAGGAGATCACGAATGTAAAATTAGAGAGATTAGAGCGTGCACGGAGGCTTTCAGACAGTCGTTCTTCCCACGAACCATACGCGACTGGAACAGGAAAGGGAAGTAATGACAGTGGCTTGTAAAGTGCCCTCCGCCACACACCGTTGGGTGGCTTGCGGAGTATAAATGTAGATGTAGATGTAGATGAAATAGTTCTGATAGCCTTTTTTTACCAGATGAAAGCAAACTATTTGGCCTCTGCAGAATTACCCCATAAAACAATATCATATTGCAGGTGGCAGAAAAACAAGGCATAGTAGAAGTTAAGTAACATGGGTGTTGGTTGTTACATATGTCTGTTGTTTAGTGAGTAAAAAGGTAACACATGAGAGCTTTCTGCTTATGTGGTCTGCGTGCTTGTCCCAGGCTAATTTGGAATCAAGGTATAAAAGTAGCTTAATAGTTAAGCATTCAGTTTGACTACTTAATAGACTGAAAATGATGTTCACTGACTTTCCATAGTTGATGGATAGCTCATCGGCTTTGATCCATGTATTAGAAAGTTTAAGGTACTCTTCGTTTTCCCATTTCAGTCTGTTTATGTCTTTCCCAAAGCTAATAAATGTTGTGTCATCAGCATAAAATACAGATTTACAGAGCATTACTGGGAAGATCATCCAGAAGTATTATAAACAGTAAAGGCCCAAGCAGGGAACCCTGAGGAATGCCTCAAGTTACATCTAAGTATTGAAACCTTTGGTTGTTGTAAACTACAATTGTTTCCTGTCACTGAGATAGGAGCTTATGAGGCAGAGTTCTCAGTCTCTTGACTCCATAACACCAACATTTCTCCAATAGTATTGCATCATTCACTCAATCCAAAAGCGTTGCTTAGGTCTACTAGAATGGCTTCAGTAGATAACTTTGATTCAACTGAGGTTTATATAAAAGAAATGACACCTCCAACTGCTTTCACTTTTGAAAATTTGGACCTAAATACCATATCAAGATTTAGTCAGATATTGTTTTCAGATAAATGTCTGCAAATATCTTGTTATAGGCACTATTCTATTATTTTGGAGAGAATACCACTGAAATTAGATGATAATTATTTGTGTATAACTTTTTACCCTTTTTATGAACAGTGATGACAATTGTTTTTTTTTTTTTTTTTTTTTTAGACATCCTCGAAAATGGCCACTACCATAATCCAGTTTAATAATTACAAAGAGGGTTTGATATGAGATCCACTATTTTTTTAGTCACAAATTTGAGTAACCTTAAATGTCTTAGGATTTTGAATTTCCTAGTTTTGTTATTGATTTAACCAAATATATACTTGTATTTGTGTCCATTTGAAAGTTGGTACAGTGTATGTACAGTTTTGAAGAAACTGATTGCCAGAAATGGGATCTAGATTAGGCGTACACATTGAATTGAAAATATTCTGGCCAGAAGTTGGGGTGGTAGTGGGGTTTGCTGACTTGACAGAAAATTGATTAAATTCATCTGCTGTGATACTGACAGCCCTTGTGTTTTCTTTGCAATTTGTAACTGTACCCAACTCTGCTTTTATAATCCTCCATGCTGCCTTACATCTATTATTTGAGTTTTCAATGTAATTTTCATTTGCTCTACATTTGGCTATTCTAATTGTGATCATTAATGTGCTTTGAGATTGTTATAAGTTGCTCTGTCCACATTACCACTTTTTATTTTTTCAAAAGAACACGTTGAATGTCTTTAAAAGAAATTCAAAGAGATTTACTGCGTGAGTGAGTTTCAGCAATGTATTATTTAATTCTTGTACAGAATGTTGATGGCGCGAATGTCAGTTCTTTCCCACTTGGAAATCTGCGATCTCAAATGGGCATTGTGTCTCAAGAGCCAGTCCTGTTTGATCGCACAATTGCAGAAAATATTGCCTATGGAGACAATAGCCGTGCTGTATCCATGGATGAAATCATGGCCGCAGCGAAGGCAGCCAACATACACACGTTTGTTGCATCACTTCCACTAGTAAGTCCAAATTTTAATCGTATATAGAATTTTCCTGCTGTCTTTTTATCTTCATCATACAGTGTCATATTTACTAACATTTAATCTTAACTAGCATTTGTATTAATTATAAGCAAGCTTGTCATCTCCTAAGTATGACTTCATTAAAAGCCTTAGAGTCTTGATAAGCCTGTACTACAATGTAATCTCTCTCTCTCACACACACACGCGCGCACACACACACACACACACACACACACACACACACACACACACACAGACATGTTTCTCTCATATTATTTACCTGTGCACAACAACGTTAAGTAAAAAAATGCAGCTATGGTATACAGCGGCTATTACTTAATGCTTTCAATCTGTTGAGTATCTTTCAAAACTGATATATGTGCTTCTTATTACTCTCTCTTTGTACCGCTGAGATAGTCAATCTATTCAAGTTACATATCGTATTTACTCTTAATTTCAAATCTTACACTTGTTTATACAAAGTTTCATGTTTAGATTTTAAGAAAAAATTTTTCTAGAATTCAATTTCTGTTGAGGAATGGTACTGTCATTTTACTGTGCCATTCAGTCTTACCCCTTCAGCAGTAGGCTTACCAACCATGAAGATTCTTATCTTAAACTTTACCTTAGTACTTTTGAGGATTTGTAGGATATTGACCTTTGGCATCAAACAATTCTAGTAACTGGTGTTGGCTTTCTCAAACTATTTCCATAAACTCCCCCTCCAAGAATTAAATGCTTCTTAATTGAGCACACTCTGTCATCTGTTTTGCAACTTTTGCAACAAATGTCAATGACTTTGGAGACCAAGACTGAGTTTCAGTTGGGTCACAACTTTGTGTTGAAAAGACTGCACCCAAGTATATGTCGGGCTGTGATGTTCTCGTGTGCAAGCCACTTATCACTCAAAAACTGGATTCATTCCATATGAGAACACATATGGATGTCTCACTGCCTGTTCCTTGCTGCTGTCATGAAAGGTTGAATCAACGTGATGACATTGACATAATTTCATGTGTGCATTCATTAGGTTTCACAGTTTGCTGTAATTCTTCTACAAATACATCACATTTATTGTGTGAGCAAGAATTTTGGAAGCCGAAGAGGAAGAAATTACTGAATAGCTCACCTCACACATTTTTCTTGTGAGGATGATTGTAGTTTCTGTCATTATTTTGAAATCCGTAATCTATCAAAAAACTAAAGTAAATAAGAAAAATAAGTCTTGAAGCTTGATCCTCTTTTAATATGTATTACTCTTGTAGATGCACCAGTTACATATGTGCTGGTAATGTTTTAAGTAATGGCATAAATAACCGGTTTGCTAGGCCTGGTATTGTTCTAAGTGGCCAGCCTCCAAAGTGCTAACAATAATACTCTTTGAAAGTTTTTGTATATCATGGATGAGCCACGGTTTCAGTTGTACATAGCAGTGTGCCCCCTGCATATATCCTACTACAAATGTAATTTTCTGTTTTTCTTTCTAGCAAGCAAGTAGCTTTCCCAAAAATGGCCAAATAAACATTACTGGATGCATATCTGTTTTTTAGGATGCAGTGCATCACTCCAAATTTCAAATTTAACTTTTTTTTGTATGAGGGGCCATAAAATATAAACAGGATTTTTGTTCCTGACCATCAGCAGTTGGTAGGACTGGCCCTGCACTTCTGCTATGCTTAGGCGGGACTGTCAGAAGTGAAGAGAGTGTGCTGTTAGCTATTTCCCACCGTTTCGTCAGTAATGCTCATGATGTCTGAGCAACAGGTGCAACCCTCCATTGTGCAATGCATAATTATCAAATTTCTTGCTTGTAAAGGAGTTACAGTGGCGGAAATTTGCCAAAGATTGACTGCACAGTTCGGTGATAAAACATTATCAAGGGTGTGTGTGGTTGCCTGGCATAAAAAATTCAAGGAAAAGAAAAATCAGCAACATGATCACCATCCTCGGACCAGCATTACAGACAAAAACATTTGTGCAGTTAAAGACATTATTGTCGACAATCAACAAATGATAGTATCAGAAATTGCACAAAAAACTGGAATCAGGTATGGGAGCTGTCAAGCAATCATCACAAATGACCTACACTTCTGTAAAGTGTTTCCAGATTGGTACCTAAACTTTTGACCGAGAATCTGAAGTTGAGATGTTTGGAGGTATGTCAGAGGTTTACAGCAAGGTTTGCGGAAGAAGGTGAGGCATTTTTGAGAGAGATTGTCACCTGCGACAAAATATGGGTTCACCACTACACTCCAGAATCCAAACAAGCCTGTAAGGAGTGGTGGAGGAGAGGGGAGGCAGCACCAGTGAAAGCCTAGACTCAACTGACAGCTGGCAAGGTTCTTTCAACCGTTATTTCGATCAGTGAGGCATTTTGCTGATTTTTTTTGCATGAGTGATGCACAATCAATGCTGCTTACTACTGCAAACTGTTGAACAAGGCGAGAGTTGCATATCACCACAAAAGAGGAGAGCATTTGATTTGACAGGTCATCCTCCACGACAACGCGTGACCCCGTACTGCAGCCCTGACTGTCTCCAAGCTGCAAGAAATGCACTGGACTACAGTTGATCGTCCTCCTTACAACCCGGATGTATCACCCTGTGATTTCCATTTATTCAGACTGCTTAAAGAAGCTCTAGGATGGCGATGTTTTGAAGATGACGAGAGTGTGGAAGACTTTGTACGCATTTGGCTGGTGGCACGACCCAGTTCTTTTTATGATGAGGGCATCAAAAAGCTGCCCATACAGTGGGACAAATGCATTTACAAAGCAGGAGACTATGTGGAAAAATGAATTATAATTGTCTTGAGTTTTTTGGTAAATGAATTTAAATAAAAAATAAAATCCCATGTATATTTTATCCTCTCTCATATATGTACAATGGTGAAACTCAACCTGATTTCACAAATATAAGACCTGTTTGGCTGAACTCCTTTGTTCACTTCATTCTGCATATGTTTTTGAGAGACCAATATCAGACTGTACTTCCGGCATTTGGTGTTGCTCACAATCACATCAACATGCATAACAAATTTCTTTTCCAGATCATGTGTGACTGCCATGAAATTAACACATTCATGTTCAGTTTACTTGATAATTCACTCACATTATTGATTATTTCCTCTTCCATGTTCACTAGATGCTCTTAGGCTTCCTTAGTACTTGCCGAACAATGATCTTCATGTTCATTTAGTTACAATCATATCTATGCATGAGAACCAATGCACATGATAGGATGCGCTCACAGGTTCTCCTTCACTTGGTACTCTCTCTCTCTCTCTCTCTCTCTCTCTCTCTCTCTCTTTCCAAGCAATAATCCCAACTTGTGGGGTCAGCTGGTTAATCGGATGTGGCATGTCAGTTTTTAAGGGGTGGCCGGATGTCCTTCCTGTCGCCACCCTGTACCGCCCGGGAAGGAATTAGTGTACCCCAACTGTCTGCATCGGGTGTAATCCACGGAATAGTGCTAATGTGTTCAGATGTCTGCGAGCCACGTAACTGAGGCAGAACGTGGGGAACAGCCCATCATTCACCTAGCGGGGTGTGGAAAACTGCCCAAAAACCACATCCAGGCTGGCTGGCACACTCTCTCTCATCATTAATCCACCAGGCAGATTCTATCCGGGGCTGGCACACCTACCCGAGTCCAGGAAGCAGCATGTTAGCACTCTCGGCTACCCTGGCAGGTTTCCCCTTCACTTGGTACTGAGGAGCGTTATATCAAAAGTCAGTAAACGTTTAATTTTTCAAAATTCAGGCTTTTGTAGTTACTAGTGAAGCTTGTTGCCATGCATGACTTGTTGAAACAGTTTGGTTGAACTCTAATATTTGCTGTTGTTATAGGGTGCTGAAAACTAAGAGTTTTTGCAGAAGTTGATATTTGCTCTCAGTCAGTTGAAACAAAAGTCAATAAATGCAAACCGTGCTTTGGTTCTGAGAGATCTGAAGAGAGAATAATGATGTAGGAGAACATTGTCAATGATTGATTGATGGATAGATAGATAGATAGATAGAGAGAGAGAGAGAGAGAGAGAGAGAGAGAGAAGAGAACATAAACAGGCGAGTACTTGCTGCTGTAACCAACAATAGAAACACAACAAAATTAACTTCTGATTACTACGCAATTTGAGATACCTTTGTCAGGGAGAATTTTGCAGTAAAAGAGTAGGCTACTAAACTGTAAAATAGATTCAGCAAATTGTATACATGTAACTGAGTGCTCAGGTGGTAGGAGTCCAGATTGAGGGTGAAAGTATCCAAAAAGCCCAACAAGAAAATGCCAGCTATTGCCTGTTCACGTGGGCTACCAAACTACCAGTGAATCCAAAAGCTTTAGGAAGAAAAGAATGCAGAGCAGCTGATCTCACTTTTGATGAAAACACTTTTCATCTCCATGCAAATAGTTGTAGTAAAATTGACAATGTTCAGTTAATACTAAAATACTTGGTACTCACATCACTGAAATGCAGGAACATCAAGAAAGAAGCAAAAAGGAAGAATACTGTTGAAGTACAGTGTAAAGAAAAAAGATAGCCAGGTAATAACAAGACTGTATCTGCCTTAACATTTCAGACAACGTCAGAGACGTCCAAAGACAGACTCTAGAGTGATACCAAAACATATAGTTGTGAAGAAAGACAGTGTTTGAGGAAAAAGTCCAAGCTGAATATAATCAAACTGTGGAAACATTTCTTAAAAGGAAGCATCAGGTCTTCCTACTTGCTCTTTATCATCAGACCTACCTACTTGCTCTCTATTGAAGTACAAACATATTTTCTGCCACTACTTTAATCTGTCATTTAAAACTCCCCATACTGATACATACTCAACACGCAAGATTTGTTTACTGAAATTAAAAAAGGAACACGCTCTGGAGAAAAAGAGTAGATTAATAACAAATCACACATTGCACAAACTTTGTGCAAAAATGTTGTGTGTCATAATGGAGGAGGAAAAACCTAAAGCGATAAAAGTGTGTTTTGGTGTAGAATGTGAATCAGCTAATAACAAAGTTGTCCATATGTCAAGTATCTGTTCAGGACAGATTTTGCTATACAGTTTTTGCATTAGATTGATTCCTAAGCACAGAAAAATGAAAGGATTGCTTTTTATACTTTACCTGAGGCAGAAGGACTGAAAGGATGCACCCAAGTAGCCTCTACTCTATTGGATTTTCTCAGAAACCTTGAGGCACCACAGCTAGAAAGTGGTCCAAATGATATTCGGTTCTTCTCTGACTCCTATACCAGTCAAAATAAAAGTGCAGCAATGATGTGCACACTAATGGCCTTCAGGGAATAAACCAGAAAATTTAATAAGGTAGTAAATCATGCTGAGGTGACAAAACTAATGGAATACCTTATAGTATTGTGCAGGACCTCCTTTTACATGGGATAGTGCAGTTAATCGATGTTGTATGGACTCAACAAGTTGTTGAAAGATCCCTGCAAAAATATTGAGCCATGCTGCCTCTACAGTCATCCATAATTGTGAAAGTGTTGCTGGTGCAGGATGGGAATCATGGCGGGTGATCTGGGTGACCAAATCATTCACTCAAATTGTCCGGAATGTTCTTCAAACCAATAGCAGACATTTGTGGCCCAGTGACATGTTTGGGAACTACTAGTCCATGAATGGATGCAAATGGTCTCTTAGTAACCATACATAACCATTTCCAGTCAATGATTGGTTCAGGTGGACCAGAGGATCCCACCCATTCCATGTAAACACAGCCCATACCATTATGGAACCACAACCAGCTTGCACAGTTCGTTGCTGACACTTGGGTCCATGGCTTCATGGTATCTGCACCACACTCAAGCCCTACAGCTCTGACCAACTGAAATCGAGGCGTATCTGACCAGGCCACAGTTTTCCAGTCATCTGAGGTCCATACGATATGGTCATCCACCCAGGAGAGACATTGCAGGTGATGTGCTGTTAGCAAAGGTACTCGTGTCGGTTGTCTTCTGCCATAGACCATTAATGCAAAATTTCACCACACTGTCCTGTCATACATTTGTTATACATCCCACATTGATTTCTACAGCTATTTCACACAGTGTTGCTTGTCCATTAGCACTGGCAACTCTATGCAATCACTGCTGCTCTCGGTCATTAAGTAAAGGCTATCAGCCACTGTGTTGCCCATGGTGAGAGATAATACCTGCAATTTGGTATTTTCAACACACTCTTGACACAGTGGATGTCAGAATCTTGAATTCACTAACAGTTTGCAAAGTGGAATGTCCCATGCATCTAGCTCCAGTTACCATTCCACATTCAAAGTCTGTTAATTCCCATTGTGCAGCCGTGAAGACGTCAGAAACCTTTTCACATGAATCATGTGAGTACAACTAACAGCTCCGCCAATGCACTGTCCTTTTACATCTTGTGCGTGCGATACTGTTACATCTGTATATGTGCTTATCGCTGTACTAGGACTTTTGTCACTTCAGTGTACTTCTCTACTCATTGTCTCAGCTATAAGCCTTCTGCTGGTGTTTGGTACAGTTAAAAAAAGACTACTGAAAAAGGAAGATATTCTTTCACCTACTGAATACTATAAAGTGCTGGAACAATGAGGCATTGTCAGTATGGCTTATGAAAAATCTGAGAAGAAGGTATTGGTGCCAATATTGGACACTAGTAAAGAAAGTCCTGTACAGGTTGAGGTATGGAAATCTGTAAGCTGCAACCAGGAAGTGAGGAAAGCAGCTACCTTAGAAAAGAAGAACGTTGTCAGCAAGGATATGAAAAAAGATGTCTTAAAACATATGAGGCATTTTAACGTACCAGAAGGAGCAGAAGAGTTGTTAAAGTGATCAGTAGAGTTATCAATAGATTTATAGTGTAGTATTGCTGAAGCCAGTGGTTTGTGTTATGTTTCAGCAATGTTTGGTGATATTTTGTACTTTTGCCTATTGAACATTTATGGAAAAGTATGATACTAATGTGTCGTATTATAGCACATTATTGCATTTCAATGCAAAGTGAACAATAAAGTAGCTTTCTTTGTAATTAATGTTAAAGCTAAAAAGCTAACAAAAAATCACTTTGAATGTTAACAAACCTTTCAACTTCTATCTTTGCACTTATTGAATTTTGAAAAAAACTTGGAAATTTTGTCCCTGTGCCCCAATATAAACAATAAAAATTTTAGGAAATTCAAACACACAATTAGAATTTTATCTACAAAAGCAGTGTAAATGTTAAGTTATCCCATTTATGTAATTAGTATTTTGGTATGATATTTAAAAAAATTTGTTTACTTAAAACAGTTCATGTTCCCTTCTAATCTTTTTAAGTTCAAATTTCTGTTAGCATCCCATATCTTCTACTTACACTTTGCATTTCTTTTCTTGTTTTGTGAACATTTTGTTTAGCTTCAACAATAGGGGCTCTTGTTTCCTTTATGATAACGAACAGTTAAATTTAGTACAGTTTTTAACCCCACTAAATCAATCACTTCCATGTTACTATTCAGTGGAGGGGTTAATGAAGGATGAACTGATAATTTAAGCTGAATGTTATTGATCATTAGCTTTATTATGTAAATAAAACTTCATTCTCATGAAAAATTGAATAATTTTAGAATATTGCTCCATCTCATCAGCTGTAATTTTATATAAGTGAATTGTATTTTTAATATTTGCTGTGTATTCTGTTCTTACTTATACTCTTACCACTTCAGGCTGACAGATTCTGTGCCCACACCTGTCCTGTTGGTAGTAGTTCATGCAACTAGCTGCTATAGTGATGCAGCATTTTAACTAAATTGCTCTAATGCATCAATTAGTTGTGTACAATTAACTAAATTTTCAGAAATTTTTGACAGTAGACTTTTATCATGCTTAAACATTGCAGTCTCTTCCTGTGAGTTTCCAGTTGTTCTGTTATTAAAAAAGCCTGAATTTTGTATGTGTATTTTCCTTTGTATTGTCAATGACTTGATAAACGATAAAGGAGATCTGCACTATAATATTTAGTACCCTTCTAAATATATTCATGCACCACATATTCTTTCTATGAAGACAGTTTGCAGTTCATGATTCTTCTGACTCGCTAACTTTCCAACAAAGATCTTATGATGCATCAGTGCAGACACAACTAAATTTATCAGACAAAGTAGTGTTGCCTGTTACAACATATGACAGAGTAAAACCAGTTTTGCTTGCAAAACTGCATTTGGGTAGTATTTGGTCAAGTTGATGACATGTGAGTATGTATGCGAGTTTCCAGCTTGAGGGGTTAAAAAGTGTATGTTATAAGACAAATGGTTCACTATTCATTGTCCAGTCTCCATGTCAACTATGGCTGTGAGCTCATAATATTATGAGTGCAACATTTATATTTGTACAAGGGTTTTTTTTTTAGCTAAGGTC
This sequence comes from Schistocerca serialis cubense, assembly GCF_023864345.2. Classification (NCBI taxonomy): domain Eukaryota; kingdom Metazoa; phylum Arthropoda; class Insecta; order Orthoptera; family Acrididae; genus Schistocerca; species Schistocerca serialis. The sequence continues at coordinate 588,021,858 of NC_064644.1, forward strand.
CATTTGTGAATGGGTGCAAGAATGGTGCAAAGTCACCACAGTGCGCATGCACATCTGCTCCCAGAATGTTTTGTGCTTGTGTATATGCCATTTGCAGCTGTATCATCTGTCTGTGTGCTGAGCTGTAGAGATATACACTGAAGCGCCAAAGAAATTGGTACAGGCATGCATATTCAATTACAGAGATATGTAAACAGGCAGAACACGATGCTGCAGTCAGCAATGCCTTTAAAGGGCAACAAGTGTCTGGTGCAATTGTAAATTGGTTACTGCTGCTACAATGGTAGGTTATCAACATTTAAGTGAGTTTCAATGTGGTGTTACAGTTGGCGTGCAAGCAATGGGACACAGCATCTCCAAGATAGTGATGAAGTGGGGATTTTCTCATAGGACCATTTCATGAGTGTACCGTAACTATCAGGAATCCAGTAAAACATCAGATCTCCGACATTGCTGCAGCTGGAAGAAATGCTACAGGAGCGGGACCAACGACTACTGAAGAGAATTGTTCAACATGACCTAAGTGCAACCCTTTCGCAAATTGCTGCAGATTTCAATTCTGGGCCATCAACGATTGTTATGGATATGGGCTTTTGGAGCCGAAGACCCACTTGTGTACCCTTGATGACTGCATGACACAAAACTTTATGCCTCATCTGGGCCCATCACCACGGACACTGAACTGTAGATGACTGGAAACATGTTGCCTAGTTGGTTGAGTCTCGTTTCAAATTGTATCGAGCAATGAGTCTCATTTCAAATTGTATCGAGAAGGTGGATGTCTACCGGTATGGAGACAACCTCATGAATCCGTGGACCCTGGATGTCAGCAAGGGACGACAGTTCAAGCTGGTGGACGATCTGTAATGGTGTGTGGCATGTGCAATTGGAGTGATACGTGATCCCTCATACATCTAGATACGACTCTGACAGGTGACATGTACGTAAGCATCCTGTCTGACCACCTTCGTCCATTCATGTCCATTGTGCATTCCGATGGACTTGGACAATTGCAGCAGGACAATGTGACACCCCAAATGTCCAGAATTGCTACAGAGTGGCTCCAGGAACACTCTTCTCAGTTTAACTGAGTTTCAACACTTCTACTAGCCACCAAACTTGCCAGGCATGAACATTATTGAACATATCTGGGACGTCTTGAAACATGCTGTTCAAAAGAGAGCTCCACCCCCTTGTTCTCCTTTGGATTTATGGGCAGCCCTGCAGGATTCATGGTGTCAATTCCCTCCACCACTACTTCAGACATTAGTCAAGTCCATGCCATGTCGTGCTGTGGCGCTTCTGCATGCTTGCAGGGACCAGATATTAGGGAGGTGTACAGTTTATTTGGCTCTTCAGTGCACAATATATAAGAAAGTTGAGTTGCCCACCACCTGTGAGATACTATCTGTAATTTGATTCTTGAGTGTGAGAAACTTGGCAGCACTAGAAATTCACTATCAGATCAGTTGTGCTATTAGTGACAGTTAAGTAGAGGGAGACCAAGAGATGAATACACTAAGCAGATTCAGAAGGATGTAGGTTGCAGTAGGTACTGGGAGATGAAAAAGCTTGCACAGGATAGAGTAGCATGGAGAGCTGCATCAAACCAGTCTCAGGACTGAAGACCACAACAACAAGTTCAAAATTGGCTGAGGCCAAGAATGAGTGGATTAATGTGCATGATGGGCTACACTCAGGCCAACCTCCACTGATCCACTGTGCTTGGGAACCTCATTCAACAAATTGAAGAGGCAATTCTAGCATCCATTGAGGGAACAGGGGGCAACGAACTGCAGATTGTGGTGTACACTGGGACAAACAATGCTTATTTGCTGAGCTCAGGGGTCAAACTTGGATCATTTTAGTGACTGGCCAATCAATGAATTTCAAAATCTGTAGCATTGTTCTCAGAACAAATCATGGCATTCGGGTTCTGAGTCAGGTGGAAAGTTTGAATCAGCGAGTGTGAAGAGAGCTTTCTTGATTTGCACTGCAGTGTTGAGAACTTTAGGGTCTCGCAAAATGGGTCAGGGTGCACAACACATCATAGTCTAATATTCAGGTAGCTGACTCTGTGTGGGTGCACACAATGCTGTGTAACTTTAAACTTAAGAGAAAGCCTCAGTTCACTAGTATATATGTCCTCCAGTAATACTGTAATCATCAGAGGAGACTTTAATAATCCAACAGAAAAGTTGGATAATTAAAATTTTGTCATTTGCGAGTGTGACAAGACATCCCATGAAACAATCTAAATGCCTTGTCTGAAAACTACCAAGAGCAGACAGTTTAGAATCCCATTCCTGATGAAATTATATTAGTTCTAATGGCAACAAATCTATAGTTATTGGAATCAGATGAGTCTAGGAATGACTTCAGAACCAATGGTAGCTGGCCAACTGGTCAAGAGTATAGACAGCAAACCAATATCGAATACTAAGACCTTAGCAAATTCAGAACAAAGACAACAATGTGTTGAGATCTTTATGATAATACAGAGAAATCACAAATAATGGACAGAGCAACCACACTGCTGGCTTTAAAGTGTGGTTGCGGGCCATGATAGGCTGGTGAGACAGATGTGGGTTATGGCAGTGCTTACATCAGTGACTGCAGTGCCGACAATTGCAGCATTGCAACCTAATGTCCATCATCAGTGTGAATACCGCCTGGTGGGTCTTCATATTCCCTGGGTTGGGATAGCAAGAAATTGACTGACATTTTTAAGGATGTCGACATCAAAACTGGTATCATTGGCCATGAGGCAGTTGCAGCATCAGTGATTACCAAAGTACAAAGAACAACTAAATGGAGTACAAAGATTTATATAGTCGGTAAACTAGATAAAGAAGGAGTACTCTCATATCTTAGTGAGGAATTTCAAACTTTTAGCTCAAGAGAGGAGCATTTAGAGGAACTGTGGCTCATGTTCAAAAACATAATTGCCCACAGACTGGATATATATGTACCCAGCAGAACAATCCGTGATGGAGGGGCTCTCTATGGTTTATAGTCACTGTAATAAATAGAGACTACTGCACAGTAGGGTAAAATAAAATAAAGGGCTACATATAGGGAGATGTTAAAATGAAACACATTTGGCTGTCAAGAGAGCAATGTGTGAGGTATTCAATGGCTACTGCAGCAGAATATTATTGAAAGATCATTCATGTAATCCAAGGAATTTCTGGTCATGTGTAAAGGCTATTAGTGGCAACCTGACAACATCAATAGAAAGGATGGATACAAACTTTGGTGCCCTGGCTGCTGGCTATCCCAGTTCAGTGGGCTACAAGCAGCTGCAGAGCAGAAGCCTTGCTGGGCATGGATGGTACAGCCTAAACAAACTGGTGTAGAGGAACTCTCAGTGTATTTCTGCACACGCCAGTAAGAAAACATGTCCACCAGAAGCCAAGCCCTTATTTGCAGACTTGCAAATGGCTAGTTCACAGAGATCATCTTTCCTACCCTCTCCCCTTTTTTGTAAGTAGACTGTAATAGTCACCTTTCCTCCTGCCAAACCAGTTTCACCCAGACAAAATCCATTCTAATATGCTCGAAATATATGTTCTATAGTTTATAATTAAAGTATTTTATATAATGACAGTACAACAACTTGAAGAAATTTAGTCAACAGTATTCAACATTTCATAACTCATTCAAATTTAGAGATAGAAATATACTTTCTTTTACAAATTGTTCAGAGTTTAATGCTGAACATAAAAATTACAATAACTCAAAATCCAAAATTTGTGCTTTCTATCTCATGTATGTCATTCACCCACATTCTGATATAAAAGTGAAAAAAAGTTATTTCCAATAAGATATAATCAAACCTATACAGCAACATAGTGCAAAAGGAGAGCTGCTTGGGTGGAAGTGATTGCTCCATCACAGATATGAATATTATGAATCCTCAAAAAAAATGTGGAACAAGGAATAAACTTCAAGCTCAGGGAAACTGCAACAAAAGAGGAGAATCTAATTATAGTAGTTGGTGAAGCAATTTTAGGCCATAAATGTATCCATTGTGGACACTTGATATTAATAACAGCTAAAATTGTTGTTCATAGATGAAGAAATGTGAAAGAAGTGTATGAGAGTTCGTTCTCTCTCTCACTCTCTCTCTCTCTCTCTCTCTCTCTCTCTCTCTCTCTCTCTCTCTCTCTCTCTCTCACACACACACACACACACACACACACACACACACACACACACACACACAGAAGGGGTGGGGGGTGGGGGTGGGGGGAGTGGTATGAACTGTAGTCATTCTAACTGCTTTGGCTTCAAGAATTAAATATATAAACATAAATCATCAAGTCTTGTGTAAGATGCTTTAGTGTGAAGCCCCAGTTTGCCAGTTTGATGTTTTAAATGACTCATAACTTTTGTTTCACATGCATATTTTCATGTTTATGTTACACATATGTTAAAGAGGATATCATTTTTATCAACATGAAAAATCAAATTCTTTTGAAACTTCAGTTTCGCCTCTTCATCAATAACTAATCTTACCTAATGTTTGCTTGTTTACTTCTATCTTTCAAGGGTTATGAAACTCGACTGGGGCAAAAGGGAACTCAACTGTCTGGTGGACAAAAACAAAGAATAGCCATTGCTAGGGCTCTTGTCAGAAATCCAAAAGTCTTACTGCTGGATGAAGCAACCTCAGCACTTGACAATGAAAGTGAGAAGGTAAGGGTTCTCAAACAAAACTCATTTGAGAAATAAGACAGAAATGCTGGCCAGTAGTTTAGGAGGTGAACTTTTTGGTACTGCTGATCCTGGCTTTCAGAATTATCAGTTTCTTCCTCAAGGATAAAAAACTAATAGGTTGGTCAAGTCTAAAAAGGAAGGGCAGTTCACTCAGATCTTGGGGATCAGACAAACTCATGATGAGGATGGGAGATTCCCCTAATATGGAATATTATGTGCACTGTCTAGTGAATTCTTCAAATTCTTAATTTTCTTTCAAAGTTAAATTTCTCATGGTCCTATTTTAAATCTCATGCCTCCTTTTTTTTAGTTTTTGATGTGAAATACTCTTTCCCATACAGCCTTGACCTTTAAGGCAAGTGTATCTGTGGTGTCACCGCCAGACACCACACTTGCTAGGTGGTAGCTTAAATCGGCCGCGGTCCATTTAGTACATGTCGGACCCGCGTGTCGCCACTGTGTGATCGCAGACCGAGCGCCACCACAAGGCAGGTCTCGAGATACGGACTAGTACTCGCCCCAGTTGTACGACGACTTTGCTAGCGACTGCACTTACGAAGCCTTTCTCTCATTTGCCGAGAGACTGTTAGAATAGCCTTCAGCTAACTCCATGGCTACGACCTAGCAAGGCGCCATTAGCCTTACATAGTTTGAAAGTTATCGTATGAAATGTCTCAACAAGAAGAATGCTGTAAACAACAAGGATAAATAAAAGATAAGTATTCGAGGAGCTGCATACTTTTCTTATTAGAATTCACTACTTATCCTGTTCCAGAACTCACGCCCGTCTGTGTTAGATAGCGTGCATTTAGGCCGCCTCTATCAACAAGGTGTTGGCACATTTACCAACACATCAGTATCTCTTTGATGCCAAATGCTTGTAGCAAAAAACAACTAGTCTCATCTCTGCCTTCACTGCCAGAAATTATCCCTCTGTCCTGTCACCCCTGATTCTGCTGATTCCTGTAAAACAACAACCAGTAAACATGCTTCTGACTGCCTGGTACGTACGTAAATGAGGGGGAATGAACAGATCGTAAATGAGAGCTGATAACAAATTGCTCAAATTACAAGTACTATGAAACTATTTGTCACAGCACATCATTGCATGACTATGTTTTGACTTTGAACTGTCCATTTAAAGTGAGACGTTTTGTTAGAATTGATTACACCAGTGACAGTGGATGAGCAGTTTACTGAAGATGTATTCTTGAACTCCATCAAAAGATACTGTAGCAGGATGAAAGTTAAGCAACTAAATTAAATCATTATGAATTTGATTTTTTACCCCACAAATAAAAAATATTATCAAGGCAGTTATCACACATTTATTGTCAGAAACAACCTGAAGATCAGCTGGAGAGTCATCCTCAAACCACAGGGCTTGTACAGTAATATGATAGGGAACTCTGATGTCAGCTGCCCTTTGATTAATTTCGCGTAAAGGATGGTATGGAAAAGAGAAAAGCTGTCATGGGAACAAAGATGTTATGGCATCATTAAGTACTTCACCAATAATTTAACAATAGTCATAATTTATGTATACAAGACTAAAATCTCAGTTATGTAATATGTATTTTCAGCACAAATACAGTTGTCTCATATGCTCCAGTCAAATTAAATAAAAGTGGTAAAGCTTTATTATTTTGTAGAGTGTATTAGCTTGGTATGCTTTTCTTACATCTCTTAGCTACAGTGCTTTCAGCCTTTCGCTCAACAAAAATTAAACTGTTAAGGTAACATTTGAAATGCCTGATATTATTTGTTCACTGATCATTATAATATTTTTATAGTCATCTTTGGTTTCCAGTCGACTTTTTTCTTTATTTATATATGTCAGAGTTCCTCGATAGTGTCATCAGATGGTAAAAATCAGTGCTATAACCTTAAAGTGATGAGTTTATATAGGTAGCAGATCCGTAATAATGCATAAAATCTATCCTATTTAATGTAAAATTACATTAACATTAGCTTGTCACACCATTTTTGAAGCACTTGACAGTTCTAAAATGCTTTCAAGTGAACTTGTTTGGCAGATGCGTGAGCAAAATCTCAAAGTTTAGACTCAGACTTGTGTATTCACTTGCTTTTTGTCTGCCCCGGTAGCTGAGTGGTCAGCGCAACAGAATGTCAATCCTCGGGGCTTGGGTTCAATTCCCAGCTGGGTCGAAGATTTTCTCCGCTCAGGGACTGGGTGTTGTGTTGTCCTAATTATCATCATTTCATCCCCATCGAAGCGCAAGTTGCCTAAGTGGCTTCAAATTGAAAGACTTGCACCTGGTGAATGGCCTACCGAATGGAAGGCCCTAGTCACACAACATTTACATTTTTTACTTGCTTTTTCATATATGTTATGCAAACAGAATATTTATTAGGAATAACAAAACTAGAGATAAATAATTTTTGCTTCTAGGGTCTCAGTCAGTCAGTAAAAACAGATTCCTTATAGGATCACATCTTCTGTCTGTCAATCCGATGGTTAAAAACCATTTTTCTCAGTAAAGAATAGATGTATCAAGATAAAATTCATGTCATATAACAAGGTCTACAGATTCTTGGCAGTGTAAAAACCATAATCTTCTAAGTCAATACAGTCAGAAGATATTGCCATTTTTGCCAAATATTTTGATACTTGCAAATTCATTCACTGAGATCTGAAGGGTACTTTCCATTGACCTAAAATCATGAAATTTGGAAGAAGTAAGGTTTCACTGTACAAATAAAGGAAAAAATCAGAAAATTGTTACTTTGTAATTATATCACATAAAAAAATATTTTGTTTCTCTTTGCAACTTCAATTTTAAAATTAAAACGTTCTTGAAAGGAAATTCCTGAGACTGATATCTTGCCAATATCAGTGTCGACAACAAGCAAAAGTCATTGAGACTGTTGTTTCACGGAATGGATGAACTGTATATACACATAATTAAGTTTGTACGGAACCCTTATAGCATGAGTCTACTTGCACCTGGCCAATTTTTGTAAGTAGATATGATGTAGATATTTAATATGCATTTGTACTCCTAATTTTACATATAATTCAGACTACATATAATAATGTTTACCATGACATAATTGTATGCTGACAAGAGATCGAATTTAAAACTATACTTTTAAATGTTATTTATAGGTTGTGCAAGAGGCTTTGGATCAGGCAAGAGAAGGGCGAACATGTATCACCATTGCACACAGGCTAAGTTCCATACAGCAGGCTGATGTAATCTATGTAATAAGCAATGGTGCAGTACTTGAAAAAGGCTCACATCAACAGCTCATGGCATTAAGGGGCATGTACTATCAAATGCATCAACAGGGGCTGTAGAAAATGTTTCAGTAGATACCATTTGGTGCTCACAAAACAAGTTTTTAGGGCCAATTGGTGTTTCACCAATTACAAACCATCATCTGTTAACTATTATTACAATAATTTCCAAGAAGTTTTGTAAGATGAGACAACTTGAACATTCCAGCAAGGAAATAATGCAAATGTTTAAGAAGTGAGAAACATATTGGGATATTTGTATCCCAATATTTGTGTATAAGTCTCACATTGAGAAAATGTAATAATCCTCATTCCAAAAACATTTGGCATGCTTCCTAAAATTAAGTGCTACATTGCAAGTGTTTTTTTCAGATACGGAGTTTTACACAATTTCAAATTCTTCCTGTCGCATTTCTGTGAAGATCTTGAATATTGAAATATGTTGATAATTGAATATTTCTGTCCATAAATATAAGTTAGTACATACATTCAGTTTATCCGTAATAAATTTTGTTATTATTGAGAACTATTTATATTTAACAAGCCATAAATAGCAGTAAGAAAATTGAGCTACAGAGTACGATCTTCTGCACTTAATTTAATGATTGCACTAGTGTTTTAAAAATCAGATGTTTGTGGAGCACAGTGGTATTGATAATCATAGTTGGGCAAGCAACTCATATGTTTCTTGTTTAAGCAGGAGGCACAGTATGTTAAGCTATGTAACAGCTGATTGTTTTCAGTGTAAGAGCAGTGGAGAAATAAAATACAATGTATAATAATGAAGGAACTGTTCTACCAACATAGACAACAATTTTTGTACCATACTACATAGATATGTCATATGTCTATTACTATAGAAGAAATACTTGTACATTTTAGTATATTTGTCTGTCATTTAGTTTATTTTTGTATTAAATGTTGTGAGTGAAACACTCCCAATTATTGAGTAAGTTTTAGCATCTGTAAGATGTTCAGGCAAATGTATGAAACATCGTACAGAGTGGGTTTCATTCCAGAAACTTTGCACAGGTTTGAATGTCATAACTCTAAACTGATGTATACAGTACATCTGAAATGAAAACATTCTCAAGCTCCAACTAACCTATCTATAAGTTTTGTATTAAAGAATAAAGTTTTATAAGATAAACATAGAATTTTATGTTTCTTAATGTGAAAGTCTCTTTGAGTTAATGAGAAACAGAGTTTCATTAAATTAATTTATTTGCCTACCATCCACTCACAAACCAAGAATAGACTGGTGTGTAATGATATGTTTGTTAGAGATGGTTTCACAGGTATTATCTATGGGACCATATGCAGTCATCATCAGTAGTCTCACTAAAAATGAAAGTTGTCCTGCAGCTATCCAAAATGCAATTAATATTTTGTTTTTGATGGCAGTTGTTATCCATTGCACACTATTTTCACATTTACTAGTTTCTCTACAGAAAACCGGCACATTTAGAGCATACCTGGAGGTAGGACTAAAGGAATAATATTTTCAGAGTGAATTACACTGCTTGTGCATCACAGTTTGCATCTGAATGCTTCTGGTAAGATGCTACTTGCATGGCTAATTGCCAGAAGCATCCACTCTGACCAAAGCAGTATCCATCCTACTCGTCGATTTTTCAGTGTGTTCACTACACCTTTTGTAGGATAAATTCATCTGAAAAACAGAGCTCCAGAATAAATATAGTTACAATTGAAACTGCGTGTAGTTCAACAAAATGCTGCTACTTGGACAAAGTCAAGGACATTAAAGGAGACACATTTAGATTGGTTGGTTGGTTTAAAAGGGGGGAGGGGGGGTGGGGGAGGGAGCAAACTGCAAGGTCATCAGTCCCTTTGCATTTAGGTGTTCTCCAACAAAATGTCATAAGCCTTATGAAAAAGAAATACTTTTCGTATCCATCCGAGAAGATTAAAACTTAGATGGAATTTCAGCAGACTTATCAGAACATCACATAGAAACTGAATGGGCTTGTCTCGATGGTTACAAGCTAATATTGTACTACTGTAGAATGAATCACAATAGTAGGGGAGTGACATATTCTAGGGACAGACTTAGCAGTGTAATGCATTACAAAGAATAGTAAAATATTGAAGCATGTAATCCAAAAATCAAAGCAGCTTTATTATGAGAAAAAGATAATTACATCAGGCAAGAAAATAAAAACTATATGGGGTATAGTGAAGACAGAGATAGGTGGGGCCAAAAAGGAAAAGGAACAGATAGCTCTAAAAATAAATGAGACATTGGTAATAAGTGCTAATAAGTGTTGCAAACTTCTTAAACAAGTACTTTGTTTCTGTTATTAACAGCTTGGGGGGGGGGGGGGGTGGTATCAGGTTTGGTTAACAGTGCAATGGAGTATCTTGATATACTGGACCACAACATACTGTTGGAGAAGCTCCAAGTATATGGAGCACTGCACTAAAATGGTTCACTTTGTACTTGACGAACAGAAAACAAAAAGTACAAATAAAACATGAACTAAAGGAAAACACCTGGACGTGCTTCTTCGATGCAGAAGTTCTAAATAAAAGAGTCCCTCAGGGATCCATTCTTGGGCCAATCCTCTTTCACCTTTATATAAATGATGTAGACCTGAACATTGAGTCACAAACAAACACTTTTTTTGCAGATGACACAAGCATCTTAATTACAGGAAATACCCCAAGTCACCTTCAGACAGCTATTAATAAGACTGCAGAACAGCTAAATAGATGGTTTGAGTGGAATAAACTTATGATAAACATGAAAGAAACAACATTCCTAAATTTCTGTTAAAAGGTGATGCATGCTGCACCAATGTGACAATAAACTGCAACAAAATTTCCTCCTCTCCAGAAACAAAGTTTTTAGGCTCATGGCTTCAAAATAACTTCCGATGGCACACACATATAAACAAAATTAATGGAACACTAAAGAAAATATGTTACAGTCTGTGTTTACTCTCTGTCAAAGCAAGTTATTGCACTGTCTGAACTGCCTACTTTGCTCAATTCCATAGCATCCTGCTGTACGGAATTATTTTCTGGGGTAATACACCATCTAGTTCAGTCATCTTCTTAACTCAAAAAAGAACTGTAAGAGCAATGGAACATGCTCGACAAACAGATTCTTGCAAGCCCCTCTTTCAAAAGTCATCAATTCTCCCTCTTCCCTGTCTGTATATATTAGAAATCTGTAAATATATTAGAAAGAATTTAAAATATGTAAATGAAAATTTCAGTATCCTTGAACATGATACAAGACAAAAGGATAAGTTTCATTTCCAGTCAAAAAGGACATCAGTGTATAAAACCTCCACAGTAAACAGCGCTATACAAATTTGCAATAGCCTTCTGTATAAAGTAAAAGACATATAATCATTCTTACTCTTTTCTAAAACTGGAAGGGCATTCTTATTGTAGAATGAATCACAATAGTTGGGGAGTGACTTATATTCTAGGGACAGACTTAGCAGTGTAATGCATTACAAAAAATAGTAAAATATTGAAGCACTCCACCAAGAGTGTCTTTCCACCGTCCACCTAACCTTCGTAACCTCTTAGTTCATCCCTATGAAATCCCCAAACCACCTTCCCTACCCTCTGGCTCCTACCCTTGTAACCGCCCCCGGTGTAAAACCTGTCCCATGCACCCTCCTACCACCACCTACTCCAGTCCTGTAACCCAGAAGGTGTACACGATCAAAGGCAGAGCCACGTGTGAAAGCACCCACGTGATTTACCAACTGACCTGCCTACACTGTGAAGCTTTCTATGTGGGAATGACCAACAACAAACTGTCCATTCGCATAAATGGACACAGGCAGACAGTGTTTGTTGGTAATGAGGATCACACTGTGGCTAAACATGCCTTGGTGCCTGGCCAGCACATCTTGGCACAGTGTTACACTGTCCGGGTTATCTGGATACTTCCCACTAACACCAACCAGTCAGAACTCCAGAGATGGGAACTTGCCCTTCAGTATATCCTCTCTTCTCGTTACCCGCCAGGCCTCAACCTCCGCTAATTTCATGTTGCCACCGCTCATACCTCACCTGTCATTCAACAACAACTTTGCCTATGTACTTCCGCCTCGACTGACATCTCTGCCCAAACTCTTTGCCTTTACAAATGTCTGCTTGTGTCTGTGTGTGTGCGGATGGATACGTGTGTGTATGTGAGTGTATACCTGTCCTTTTTTCCCCCCTAAGGTAAGTCTTTCCGCTCCCGGGATTGGAATGACTCCTTACCCTCTCCCTTAAAACCCACATCCTTTCGTCTTTCCCTCTTGTTCCCTCTTTCCTGATGAAGCAGCCGTTGGTTGCAAAAGCTAGAATTTTGTGTGTATGTTTGTGTTTGTTTATGTGTCTATCGACCTGCCAGTGCTTTCATTTGGTAAGTCACATCATCTTTGTTTTAGATATATTTTTCCCACGTGGAATGTTTCCCTATATATATATATATATATATATACACATCAACACAATCTGGAACCACAACACGCTAATTCAGTAGTTAACCTTTCCTCCAAACCTCTCTCCCAATCCGAAACCTCTGTCCTATCCAAAGGCCTCACCTTCAGCCCCACTCCCAGATTCAACCAAACAGCCCTCGTCAAAGATTTACTGTCCTACACTCGTACTCTCTGCTGGAAATATCACTTTGCCACGAAGAAAAATGATCCTAATCCTACTCCTAATGATCCAACTCCCCAAGACACCATCCAAATTGAACCCTGCCTGGAACAGTTCCGTCCTCTGTCACAGCGGGACCCACCTCCTCTTCCTCAAAATCACCCTCTCCAAACCTTCCAGGAATTTCTGGCTTCCAGCCTTGCATCTCAATCCTTCTTAAAAAACCTTAATCCTACACCCAACATCACCACTGCTGAAGCCCAGGCTATCCGTGATCTGAAGGCTGACCGATCCATCGTCATTCTTCCGGCGGACAAGGGTTCCACGACCGTGGTACTTGATCGTCGGGAGTATGTGGCTGAGGGACTGCGTCAGCTTTCAGACAACACCACATACAAAGTTTGCCAAGGTAACCCCATTCCCGATGTCCAGGCGGAGCTTCAAGGAATCCTCAGAACCTTAGGCCCCCTGCAAAACCTTTCACCTGACTCCATCAACCTCCTGACCCCACCGACACCCCGCACCCCGTACCCCCTGGTAACGGCCAGGCCCAGCGAGGGGTGATTACCCGAGCTGATACCTTCCGAAAGTGCCAATTGGTCCCTCCGTCCGTTTGTCGGGAGGTGTGACCTGAGGTGTGAACAATCACCTAAGGCGGGTGTGCCCTCGGTGAGGGCCCCCACAAGAGAGGAGCGCGCCATCGGAGACGCCGGTAATCATGGGGGATTCTTCCACAATGGTTTCCTCACCTTCCACTATGTCTGCTCACAAACGTAAGTTCACTGAGTCTCAGCCACAGACGGTTCTTCCATCGTTGCCACAGTTCCTTGTTGTTTCTCGGTCTGACGAAGGTCACGACTTTTCCACGGTCAACCCTTTCATTATTCAGAAAGGTGTTGACGCAATTGCGGGTCCTGTAAAGTCTTGTTCCAGATTACGGAATGGCACCCTGTTGTTAGAAACACACAGTGCCCTCCAGGCTCAAAAATTGCTGCGTACTTCTCTGCTCCACACCTTCCCTGTCTGGGTGGAACCGCACCGAACCTTAAATTCCTCGCGTGGAGTCGTTTATACATGCTCCCTCGATGGATTGTCTGACGAAGGAATTCAGCACTACCTGTCTGACCAGGGCGTCACGGCTGTTCATCGGGTTATGAAAAGGGTTGACTCGAACATCATTCCAACCCGCACTGTCTTCTTGACATTTGATAAAGTTCAACTCCCATCAAAAATCAAAGCAGGCTATGAGATAATTTCCGTTCGCCCTTATGTCCCAAACCCTACGCGTTGCTATCGATGTCAGCGGTTCAATCACACCAGCCAGTCCTGTTCCAATCCGGCCAAATGTGTTACGTGTGGCAAGGATGCCCATGAGGATGCTTGTCCACCTCCATCCCCTCGCTGCATCAACTGTATGGGTGACCACGCTGCTTCCTCTCGAGATTGCCCCGTTTTTAAGGACGAAAAGCTCATCCAGGAAATAAGAGTGAAGGAAAAGGTGTCGACCTTTGCTGCTCGAAAGTTACTCGCCAGTCGACAGCCCACCGTGCCTCAGAAAGGAAAATACAGCACTGTCCTTGCTTCTCCTCGGCCAACAAAGGAGGCGGCCACGCAGACTTGCGACCTCACATTTAGTACCACGGTCGTCAGATCGGCCAGCGCAAAGATCGCCCATTCAACCTCACCACTTTCGCCTGCCCACTCTATGGCTCACCCTTCGTTGGGTTCTGCTAAATCTCGACCCCAAAAGTCAGACGCCAAGTCTTCGAAAAAAGAGCATTCTCGTGAAGAGTTTTTACGTACTGCAACTTCACAACCATCGGTTCCTCCTTCATCTAAACATCATAATTCCAAGAAGGCTACGAAGAAACACAGTTCCTCTCCTTCTCCGCCAAGGCGTGTCCCATCTACAGCACCACCTGGCGGAAATCGCCCTCGGCCATCTTCTGTGCCGCTGAGGCGCACTGCTGGTGGCCGGTCAACTGGCCGATCATTGGTGGCAGGAGCTGCTCCTGACCAACCTATGGATCAGGATCTTCTGCCTTCGACTGAATGCCATTCCATGCTGTCGGTCGCAAGCTCTGAGCAGTCGTTGAGTTGACAGCACCCTTGGTCACGTTCCTCCATTTTCTGTTCACCCTATGTCCATTATCCACTGGAATATCTGCGGCATTCGCGCCAATCGGGATGAATTGTCGATCCTCTTACGATCCTACTCGCCGGTCATCTTCTGTCTTCAGGAAACAAAGCTGCGTCCCCATGACCGCTTTGTTCTCCCTCATTTTCAGTCCGTCCGATATGACCTCCCCTCTGTTGAAGGCACTCCAGCCCATGGAGGACTCATGATTCTGCTCCATGATACACTCCATTATCACCCAATCCCCTTAAACAGTTCCTTCCAAGCTGTCGCCATCCGTCTTTCCCTTTCTGGATACACGTTCTCTCTTTGTACGGTATACATTCCATCGTCTACACCAATGGCATTAGCTGATCTCCTTCATCTTCTTGATCAGCTTCCACCCCCCTATTTGCTGGTTGGGGACTTCAATGCCCACCACCCGCTTTGGGGATCTCCACATCCTTGTCCACGTGGCTCACTATTGCTAGACGTCTTCCACCAAGCGGATCTAGTCTGCCTCAACACTAGGGTCCCCACATTTTTGTCTGCCTCCACGGCAAAATTATCTCATTTTGACCTTGCGGTCGGTACTGTTCCGCTAGCTCGGCGCTTCGAATGGTTCGCTCTTGATGATACACACTCGAGTGACCACGTTCCATGTGTTCTTAGACAGCAGCCTCAACTGCCATATATGCGCTCGCTACGCTGGAAGTTTGCCCAAGCCGATTGGACACTTTTTTCGTCTCTAGCGACATTCGATGACCGTCGCTTTCCCAGCGTCGACGATGAGGTCACACATGTTACCGACGTTATTCTCACAGCTGAGGAACGTTCAATACCACGCACCTCCGAATTGCCCCAGCGCCCCCCCAGTTCCTTGGTGGAACGAGGCATGCCGTGACGCAATACGTGAGCAGCGACGTGCTCTTCGCATTTTCCGTCACCATCCAACTTTGGCCAACTGTATCCGATATAAGCAGCTCCGTGCGCGATGCCGTCGTGTCATCCGCGATAGCAAGAAGGCAAGCTGGAAATTCTTTATTAGCTCATTTAACACCTTCACTCCCTCCTCGGAAGTTTGGAGTCGGCTTCGACGGTTCTCAGGCGCGCCTAGTTTCTCCCCGGTCTCTGGGTTCACTGTCGCGCATGATACCTTAGTGGACCCCGTCGCAATTTCTAACTCATTGGGTCAGCACTTTGCTGAGATTTCGAGCTCTTCAAATTACCCGCCAGCGTTTCTCCCGAAGAAACGTGCAGCGGAAGTGCGACATCTTGCCTTCTCCTCTCAAAATCATGAAAGCTACAATACTGTTTTCTCCATGCGGGAACTCCGACATGCCCTCTCTTCTTCTCGCTCCTCCGCCCCAGGACCGGATGGTATCCATGTCCAAATGTTGCTGCATTTATCAACCCATAGCCTGCGTTACCTCCTTCGCCTTTATAATCGAATTTGGACCGACAGCACCTTTCCCAGGCGATGGCGGGAAGCTATTGTCGTTCCCGTTCCGAAACCTGGAAAGGACAAACATCTCCCCTCTAGCTATCGCCCCATTTCTCTCACGAGTACTGTCTGTAAGGTTTTGGAGCGTATGGTGAATTACCGTTTAGCTTGGTGGCTGGAATCCCGCAGTCTTTTAACACCAGCCCAATGCGGATTCCGAAAGCATCGTTCTGCCGTTGACCATCTTGTTGCTCTCTCCACTTATATCATGAACAATTTTCTCCGGAAACGCAAAACGGTAGCAATATTTTTTGATCTGGAGAGAGCATACGATACCTGTTGAAGGACAGGCATCCTCCGCACACTGTTCTCTTGGGGCTTTCGAGGCCGGCTGCCCCTTTTTCTTCGCGAATTTATGGCAGAGCGCACATTTAGGGTGCGGGTGAACACTACTCTCTCCCGTACTTTCTCCCAAGAAAACGGGGTACCCCAGGGCTCCGTGCTGAGTGTTGTACTGTTTGCCATCGCCATTAATCCAATTATGGATTGTCTCCTTCCTGATGTCTCGGGCTCCCTCTTTGTGGACGATTTTGCGATCTACTACAGCTCTCAACGGACCAGCCTTCTTGAACGACATCTCCAAGGATGTCTCGATCGCCTCCACTCTTGGAGCATCAAAATCGGCTTCCGTTTTTCTCCCAGTAAGACCGTTTGTGTTAATTTTTGGCGACGTAAGGAGTGTCTTCCTCCCTCCTTACATCTAGGACCTGTCAACCTTCCGTTTTCGGATGTCGCTAAATTCTTGGGTCTTATGTTTGACAGAAAACTGTGCTGGTCCTCCCATGTTTCCTATCTTTTGGCTCGCTGTCTGCGATCCCTCAACACCCTCCATGTCCTGAATGGTACCTCCTGGGGAGCGGACCGAGTGGTCCTTCTCCACCTCTATCGTGCCTTAGTGCGCTCGAAATTGGACTATGGAGGCATAGTTTACTCCTCTGCTCGGCCGTCTATTCTTCGGCGTCTCGACTCTATCCACCACCGTGGATTATGTTTAGTGTCTGGAGCTTTTTACACCAGCCCTGTGGAAAGCCTCTATGCGGAGACTGCTGAACCTCCGCTGTCCAATCGGTCCTTCTGAGTCATTATGGTAGCCATCTGTCTTCCATGCCTGCTAATCCAGCCCATGACATTTTTTTCGACACCTCCTTGGATGCGCCTCCCTACTACCACCGGGAGTTCGCTTCCGTCAACTGCTCCATTCTCTTTTCTTCCGCTTTCCTAAAACCTTCTTGACAACTTGGGGTACAGCACCGCCTTGGCTCCATCCCCGGATCTGCCTGCTCCGTGACCTTTGTCAATTTCCCAAGGATGGTACCCCTTCACTTGTTCATCGTCGGGCATTTGCTGCTCTTTATGCACAAATGAAGGAATTTATTTATTTATTTACACTGATGTCTCGGAAACATTGTTAGGTGTAGGGAGTGCCTATATTGTTGGCGACACCCCAAATCGATTTTGGCTTCCCGACCAGTGTTTGGTTTATACTGCGGAGCTTTACGCTGTTCTCCAGGCTGTCCACTACATCCGCCACCATCAGCGGATACAGTATGTTATCTAGTCAGATTCTCTCAGCTCTCTCCTCAGTCTCCAAGCTCTGTACCCTGTCCATCCTCTGGTCCACTGGATTCAGGACTGCCTGCGCTTGCTCCATTTGGGGGGGCGTCTCTGTGGCGTTCCTCTGGCTCCCAAGACACATTGGTATCTGTGGCAATGAGGCGGCCGATATAGCGGCCGAGGCTGCAGTCTCTCTTCTTTGGCCAGCTATTCGGAGCGTTTTATGTAGTTGTGTTGTTCTTTTATGGCACGCACATTGGTCAACACTTCCCCATAATAAATTGCGGGACGTGAAAGCTCTTCCCTGTGTTTGGACTGGATTGTCTCCTTCCTGATGTCTCGGGCTCCCTCTTTGTGGACGATTTTGCGATCTACTACAGCTCTCAACGGACCAGCCTTCTTGAAAGACGTCTTCAAGGATGTCTCGATCGCCTCCACTCGTGGAGCATCGAAACCGGCTTCCGTTTCTCACCCAGTAAGACCGTTTGTGTTAATTTTAGGCGACGTAAGGAGTTTCTTCCGCTCTCCTTACATCTAGGTCTTGTCAACCTTCCGTTTTCCGACGTCGCTAAATTCTTGGGTCTTATGTTTGACAGAAAACTGTGCTGGTCCTCCCACGTTTCCTATCTTTCGGCTCGCTGTCAGAGTTCCCTTAACACCCTCCGTGTCCTGAATGGTACCTCCTGGGGAGCGGACCGAGTGGTCCTTCTCCGCCTCTATCGTGCCTTAGTGCGCTCGAAATTGGATTATGGAAGCATAGTCTACTCCTCTGCTCGGCCGTCTATTCTTCGGCGTCTCGACTCTATCCACCACCGTGGATTACGTTTAGTGTCTGGAGCTTTTTACACCAGCCCTGTGGAAAGCCTTTATGCTGAGACTGCTGAACCTCCGCTGTCCAATCGGCGGGCAGTCCTTCTGAGTCGTTATGCTAGCCATCTGTCTTCCATGCCTGCTAATCCAGCCCATGACCTTTTTTTCGACGCCTCCTTTGATGTCGGGTATGCAGGCCGCTCCTCCTCCCTACTACCCCCGGGAGTCCGCTTCCGTCAACTGCTCCATTCTCTTTCCTTCCGATTTCCTAAACTCTTTCCTTCCGCTTTCCTAAAACCTTCTTGACAACTTGGGGTACAGCACCGCCTTGGCTCCGTCCCCGGATCGACTTGCTCAGAGACCTATGTCAATTTCCCAAGGATGGTACCCCTACACTTGTTTACCGTCGGGCATTTGCTGCTCTATGTGCACAAATGACGGACGCCACATTTATTTACACCGACGGCTCGAAAACATCGTTAGGTGTAGGGAGTGCCTATATTGTTGGCGACACCGTAAATCAATTTCGGCTTCCGACTAGTGTTCGGTTTATATTGCGGAGCTTTACGCTGTTCTCCAGGCTGTCCACTACATCCGCCGCCATCAGCGGATACAGTACGTAATCTGCTCAGATTCTCTCAGCTCTCTCCTAAGTCTCCAAGCTCTTTACCCTGTGCACCCTCTGGTCCACCGGATTCAGGACTGTCTGCGCTTGCTTCACCTGGGGGGCGTCTCAGTGGCGTTCCTCTGGCTCCCGGGACACGCTGGTATCTGTGGGAATGAGGCGGCCGATATAGCGGCCAAGGCTGCAGTCTCTCTTCCTCGGCCAGCTATTCAGTCTCTTCCGTTTAGCGATCTACAGAGCAGTTTATGTCGCCAAGTTGATCATTTATGGCATGCGCATTGGTCAACGCTTCCCCATAATAAATTGCGGGAAGTGAAAGCCCTTCCTTGCGCTTGGACCTCTTCCTCCCGAACGCGTTGTCGGGAGGAGGTAATTTTAGCTAGACTCCGGATAGGGCACTGTCTTTTTAGTCATCGACATCTTTTAAGCGGTGATCCTCCCCCACTCTGTCCCCACTGCTCTCAGCTGTGGACGGTCAGACACCTTTTAATTGAATGCCCCTATTTTAATCCATTACGCTCCCGTCTACAGCTATCGCCTGATCTATTGTCGATTTTAGCAGATGACACGCGCTCAGCTGACCGCGTTCTACAGTTTATTAGTGACAGTGAAATGACGTCAGTCATTTGAAGCTTTTTTTGGGGACAACCAACCCCTTTCTATAGTGGATTTTTAAGCATTCCTTCTGCCTTTAGTTTCTCAAATTTTATGACTTTGTTCCCATTGCTGCTGATTTTAAATTTCGTTTTTTTCCCGTTTTCTACGTCACGGGCTGGGCGCTAATGACCATAGAAGTTTTGTGCCCTAAAACCACAACCAAAAAAAAACAGAACGTATCTCTGCCTACGTAGATCAACACCTTCAAACCATTACATCCAGTCTCCCATCCTTCATCAAAGACACCAACCACTTCCTTGAACGCCTGGAATCCTTACCCAATCTGTTACCTCCGGAAACCATCCTTGTAACCATTGATGCCACTTCCTTATACACAAATATTCCGCACGTCCAGGGCCTCGCTGCGATGGAGCATTTCCTTTCACGCCGATCACCTGCCACCCTACCTAAAACCTCTTTCCTCATTACCTTAGCCAGCTTCATCCTGACCCACAACTTCTTCACTTTTGAAGGCCAGACATACCAACAATTAAAGGGAACAGCCATGGGTACCAGGATGGCCCCCTCGTACGCCAACCTATTCATGAGTCGCTTAGAGGAAGCCTTCTTGGTTACCGAGGTCTGCCAACCCAAAGATTGGTACAGATTTATTGATGACATCTTCATGATCTGGACTCACAGTGAAGAAGAACTCCAGAATTTCCTCTCCAACCTCAACTCCTTTGGTTCCATTAGATTCACCTGGTCCTACTCCAAATCCCATGCCACTTTCCTTGACGTTGACCTCCACCTGTCCAATGGCCAACTTCACACGTCCGTCCACATCAAACCCACCAACAAGCAACAGTACCTCCATTATGACAGCTGCCACCCATTCCACATCAAACGGTCCCTTCCCTACAGCCTAGGTCTTCGTGGCAAACGAATCTGCTCCAGTCCGGAATCCCTGAATCATTACACCAACAACCTGACAACAGCTTTCGCATCCCGCAACTACCCTCCCGACCTGGTACAGAAGCAAATAACCAGAGCCACTTCCTCATCCCCTCAAACCCAGAATCCCCCACAGAAGAACCACAAAAGTGCCCCACTTGTGACAGGATACTTTCCGGGACTGGATCAGATTCTGAATGTGGCTCTCCAGCATGGATACGACTTCCTAAAATCCTGCCCTGAAATGAGATCCATCCTTCATGAAATCCTCCCCACTCCACCAAGAGTGTCTTTCCGCTGTCCACCTAACCTTTGTAACCTGTTAGTTCATCCCTATGAAATCCCCAAACCACCTTCCCTACCCTCTCGCTCCTATCCTTGTAACCGCCCCCGGTGCAAAACCTGTCCCATGCACCCTCCCACCACCACTTACTCCAGTCCTGTAACCCGGAAGGTGTACACGATCAAAGGCAGAGCCACATGTGAAAGCACCCACGTGATTTACCAACTGACCTGCCGACACTGTGATGCATTCTATGTGGGAATGACCAGCAACAAACTGTCCATTCGCATGAATGGACACAGGCAGACAGTGTTTGTTGGTAATGAGGATCACACTGTGGCTAAACATGCCTAGGTGCACAGCCAGCACATCTTGGCACAGTGTTACACCGTCTGGGTTATCTGGATACTTCCCACCAACACCAACCTATCCGAACTCCGGAGATGTGAACTTGCCCTTCAGTATATCCGCTCTTCTCGTTATCCGCCAGGCCTCAATCTCCGCCAATTTCAAGTTGCCGCCACTCATACCTCATCTGTCTTTCAACAACTTCTTTGCCTCTACACTTCGCCTCGACTGACATCTCTGCCCAAACTCTTTGTCTTTAAATATGTCTGCTTGTGTCTGTATGTGTGGATGGATATGTGTGTGTGTGCGAGTGTATACCTGTCCTTTTTTCCCCCCTAAGGTAAGTCTTTCCGCTCCCGGGATTGGAATGACTCCTTACCCTCTCCCTTAAAACCCACATCCTTTCGTCTTTCCCTCTCCTTCCCTCTTTCCTGATGAGGCAACAGTTTGTTGCGAAAGCTTGAATTTTGTGTGTATGTTTGTGTGTCTGTCGACCTGCCAGCACTTTCATTTGGTAAGTCACATCATCTTTGTTTTTATATATAATTTTTCCCACGTGGAATGTTTCCCTCTATTTTTTAATATATATATATATATATATATATATATATATATATATATATATATATATATATATATATATATATATATATATATGTTTGAATATAATAGAGGGAAACATTCCACGTGGGAAAAATATATCTAAAAAGAAAGATGATGAAACTTACCAAACAAAAGCGCTGGCAGGTCGATAGACACACAAACAAACACAAACATACACACAAAATTCTAGCTTTCGCAACCAATGGTTGCCTCGTCAGGAAAGAGGGAAGGAGAAGGAAAGACAAAAGGATATGGGTTTTAAGGGAGAGGGTAAGGAGTCATTCCAATCCCGGGAGCGGAAAGACTTACCTTAGGGGGAAAAAAGGACAGGTATACACTCGCACACACACACATATCCATCCACACATACACAGACACAAGCAGACATTTTGCTTGTGTCTGTGTATGTGTGGATGGATATGTGTGTGTGTGCGAGTGTATACCTGTCCTTTTTTCCCCCTAAGGTAAGTCTTTCCGCTCCCGGGATTGGAATGACTCCTTACCCTCTCCCTTAAAACCCATATCCTTTTGTCTTTCCTTCTCCTTCCCTCTTTCCTGACGAGGCAACCATTGGTTGCGAAAGCTAGAATTTTGTGTGTATGTTTGTGTTTGTTTGTGTGTCTATCGACCTGCCAGCGCTTTTGTTTGGTAAGTTTCATCATCTTTCTTTTTAGATATATATATATGTTTGTGTTTGTTTGTGTGTCCGTCGACCTGCCAGCACTTTCATTTGGTAAATCACATCATCTTTGTTTATATACAATGATGATGTGACTTACCATACGAAAGCGCTGGCAGGTCGATAGAAACACAAACAGACACATACATACACACAAAATTCAAGCTTTCGCAACAAACTGTTGCCTCATCAGGAAAGAGGGAAAGACGAAAGGAAGTGGGTTTTAAGGGAGAGGGTAAGGAGTCATTCAAATCCTGGGAGCGGAAAGACTTACCTTAGGGGGAAAAAAGGACGGGTATACACTCGCGCACACACACACATATTCATCCACACATATACAGACACAAGAAGACATATTTAAAGACCTCTTCATTTTGGATTGTCCAATTCTATTATTTTACAAGCTGGTGTAGGCAACAGATTTTTTAGCAATCTACATAACTTAATTTTCAAAAACTGCTCAACAGTGTATCTCTCTCTCTCTCTCTCTCTCTCTCTCTCTCTCTCTCTCACACACACACACACACACACACACACACACACACACACACACACACACACACACACAAGCTGCTAGATTGTAACAGAAAATGCATAATAACCTTTAATATACCTTTAAGTGTAATTCTGTTATCTTATATTGTATTTACATTTTAATTAAGTCATGATGTAATGTAACTTGGTACACACAGTGGGAACAAAGATGTTACATCTTGTCTTGGTCCGTGCTGGTATAAAATTGTACGATCCACGAAATACTATCAGCTGAAAATTATCAGATAGAGC
Source organism: Schistocerca serialis cubense (assembly GCF_023864345.2). Classification (NCBI taxonomy): domain Eukaryota; kingdom Metazoa; phylum Arthropoda; class Insecta; order Orthoptera; family Acrididae; genus Schistocerca; species Schistocerca serialis. The sequence goes on from NC_064644.1 coordinate 588,045,336, forward strand.
TCATAGGCAAAGAATAAATAAATAAATAAATATGTCTCCTCAAGTACCCTAGCTGGACACTTAATTTTTTAACCTCACAATGTTTCCCTTAAAGATTAACATATGTGGCAAGTTATCTCCATCAAATAGTCTTGCAGTTACACTTCTTTCTCTACTACTTTCTCAGTCACTCATACTATTTCTTTTCTCCCTCTCTCAATTACTTATTTTTTATCACATTTTTTTTTCTTTAGCCCTCCTCCTTTCATGATCATTGCTGCCAGTATCCACCGGCTTGTAATTTCTGTTTTCATGTATTAATATAAACTGTTTTTTTTTTCCTGCTACATCTGTTACACTTTTCACTATTTATGTAACCATTGTTTGAAAACCTTTGATTCCTTATTCAGTGTAACAGGTCTTACAGTTCTTCAGCCCGCATTACAAAGGCTAGTGCCACTCTACTTGACCAAGCTCGTGTCAGTGTGGATAGGTACCCAACACAGATGTTAATACAAGATATCGTGATCATCTGGCAGAGCTACTTGCAGTGCCTCTCAGCTGCCCTTCAACTCAGGATGAATTTGTTGTTATAAGAGGAACTTCTTCAAGTGAAATATGGAATATTTTTGGCTATTGATTTCTAATGAATCATGGGGAATTTTTTGGTAAATATAATACAAGTGACAAGTTCTACCATTTCACAACAAAATTCATTGAATATTTTCAAACAGGTTAAAAAAAAAAAAGAAAAAAAATAAAAAAATAAAGTGCAAAAACACAAACAAACCAAAGAAGTAGATCATAGCAGGAATCAGAGTTCTCTGTAACAGGAAGAGGGCTTTATTTAAACTTTCAAAAGAAAACCATGACCCACAGTTTCTAAATTATTTAAAAAATTATAAATTAGTTGTGAAGCAGGTCTTAAAAGAGGCAAAATTCGGAGAAAATGACACTTATATCAGGGAATAATCAAACAAAATGAAGATATTATGGAAAGCTTTGCAACAACTTGCTGGAAGAAGGAAATTCAAAACAATATTGCTCTATCTGATGATGGCAGCCTTGTTAATGTCTATTAGTTGGTTTCAGATCTGTTCACTTCGTTCTTTGCCAGAATTACAAAGGATATAGTGACTAAAAAACTGGAAACTAACATTTGAAAAACAACCAGGAACTTGTAAATCTTGATGTTAACAAAAGGACCACGTTCTTTTATCCTGTTGTCAATTTGAGCTGCTAAAAATCATACACTCACTAAAAAATAGTCATTCAAGAGAGCACTGATTGGGGGGGGGGGGGGGGACACCCACGGTCAGAGGGCATCATTGAGCAGATGATTTGTGTGCGGATGCGCTTAACCAATCGTGTCATGGTCGGCTGCCAAGCAGGACACAGCTGCACTGTTTCTCAGTGGTAGCCCAATGTGACAAAAGTGACCAGCCGTGCTGTGCCCAGCTGCTAAGAACACAGTTGGACTGGCCCAAAACACTCGTACTGTATAGATGATACAGTGCCAAATGTTGAAGAGGTCGGAGAGGGTGGCTGGCACGCCAAATGAACAAAGGCTTGACAATCGTGTATAATGTTCAGGAAAATGAAACCTTCAGTGATGAGCTGTACTGTTGGCCTAACTCCTCGGTGCACCAGGTTGAGTAATTGTTCACAAATTGTGCAGTGCATGGGCCAAATTTTGTTCTGAGACATATCGCAAAGTATTTGGATGTTAGTCCCAAGGATTATCTGCTGTTCTATGTGGATTTTGTTGGAACCATTGTTAAGTAAGTCCGTAATGGTCATTTCATGGCTCTGCTCTTCCACTAGTTTATCCTAATCTAGTTGTAGAGAAATAACATTGATCCATGACATGTAGCCTGTGGCTCTCTTGTCGGCACCATGCAGATGACAGACGTCTGTCCTACATTGTGCAGTGAGGTCGAGAAGACAGAAGTGATGAGATGTGCCTTATGGTGTCTGTCTGGGCTTGTGAGCTATATAGATAACGGCGCCTCTTCCTTCAGTATCTTCTCTAAAATGTCTGTTTTGCAGACTGTGAGTAATTCAAAATCGAATGCAGACCATTTTGACTGAGAGGCCTTGACCTTTTTTGTGAAGAAGCAAAGGGGTTGTGCTTTACCTGACGCAACTTGTAAGGCCGCTCCAGTGGCTGGATTACTAGTTCCAGTTGTGACAGTGAGCTGTGCAACGGGCACTGGGTGGGCAAAAGTGTTCGCTTATGCGAGGCAGTCTTCGGCTAGGGTGAATGCTTCTTGAAATTTCTCAGTCCACGATAATTAATCCCTTGCTCATTCGGTCCAATAAGAGTGTCAGTGAGGGGTAGTAGTATCACGTCCACAATGCGTAGAAGTGTCAAGGAGGGTTTCATCCTTATGGCATTTAGTAGATGTGTGAGAAAGGTTGCTTCCGCTTTCTGCGATTGTGATTTATACTCGATTACGACCAGACCTCCATCCTGCAGGACAGAGAGAACGAGTTCAAGATCCCGTTCATGATTGTGATAGGTGGCAGAAATATTGCGATATCGTACAGAAAAGCTAACAAAAGTCAAATTTGAAGAGAAAAGCGTCAATGAACTGCTGCCAAATTTGAGCTGCTTTCTTTAGTTCATAAGGCATGTGCAGGAACTCAAAAAGTCCGAATGATGTGATTATTACGATCTTAGAGGCGTCGTTCTGGATTATAGGTAGTTCGAGGTATGCTTTCCTGCAGTCAGTGACGCTGAAAGTAGTGATAGCTGCTAGAAGGTGTGCAAAGTTCGGAATATTTGGAATTGGTTAACTGTCGTGTATTGTTCGAGCGTTGGCTCTGAGTCTCACAGAACCGTCTGTATTTGGTACAATTTTTGTTGGGGGGTGGGGGGGGGGGTGGGGGGTGGAGGCATGGGCTGTCCAAAGGATGGACTATCCTTGACTGTAACAGTTCCTTGATGCTGCTTTTGTGACTCGTAAATGTGCCAGTGCTACTTGGCGTGCTTTACAGTGGACTGGCAGACTGGGACTCGAGAGAATTTCGTGCACCGTACCATTTTGGATGGCACATTGTTTAACTTCCACTCATGAGTGAATGAGTGGGGGGATGGTACGCTCATTCGATTTGCTGAGAACTCAGGCAGAATGCACCATACAGTCCTGCTTGGACACGGTCTGCTTGGGGTCCGTGACTGCGTAGCTGTGGGTCGTGATAGCAGTGAGGCATTGTCAGGTAGAGTGGGCATGATGGAGGCAGTGTTGACATTTGCTGTGTGAGCAAAAGGCTTTCACATTGCTCGTGCACAAGTGCAGTGGTCACATCGTGTATGTGTTGTTGTGAAAATGCGATGCCGATGTGGAATGCATCCAAGGTAAAGCTAGTGTGTCATCATTACATTCTCCATCGTCACAATATACTCCTTTGGTGCATTAGAGTGTCATTGTCGTGCTGATGACCAGAGGGGCACGAGGTAGTTTCCTGTGCACGAGGAGACGTCAAGGCAGAGAGCCCTGCGGTGAGTTGTCCGTGTCATGATGCAGTAGCGCTGCATTTTTTAAATCCGATAAAGGCGAAAGTGCCATAGGAAGTCGATTCCTACCACTGGTTCACTCACGTCTGTAATGAAGAAAATCCACGGAAGCTGTTGATCCGAGCTTATTTTCAAGGTACATTTCGTGCAGTGGCGTAGCGTGGTTGTAAAGGTTGGGGAGACTCTACATTTATTACAGGTAGACAAAATAGTACAATAAACAATAATTTAAACAAATGAAACAAAGTGCATCAAATAAAACAACAACTACAACAACAACAACAACTACTAAACTCAGATTGGAATGTATACCGCAGAGACAGGCTGGACAGTGAAGTGGGAGGCGTGTTTATAGCGATAAGAAGTGCAATAGTATCGAAGGAAATTGACGGAGATCCGAAATGTGAAATGATTTGGGTGAAGGTCACGGTTAAAGCAGGCTCAGACATGGTAATTGGATGTCTCTATAGGCCCCCTGGCTCAGCAGCTGTTGTGGCTGAGCACCTGAAGGATAATTTGGAAAATATTTCGAGTAGATTTCCCCACCATGTTATAGTTCTGGGTGGAGATTTTAATTTGCCGGATATAGACTGGGAGACTCAGACGTTCATAACGGGTGGCAGGGACAAAGAATCCAGTGAATTTTTTTTAAGTGCTTTATCTGAAAACTAGCTTGAGCAGTTAAACAGAGAACCGACTCGTGGCGATAACATATTAGACCTTCTGGTGACAAACAGACCCGAGCTATTTGAAAAAGTTAACGCAGAACAGGGAATCAGCGATCATAAAGCGGTTACGGCATCGATGATTTCAGCCGTAAATAGGAATATTAAAAAGGGTAGGAAGATTTTTCTGTTTAGAAAAAGTGACAAAAAGCAGATTTCAGAGTACCTGTTGGCTCAACACAAAAGTTTTGTCTCAAGTACAGATAGTGTTTAGGATCAGTGGACAAAGTTCAAAACCATCGTACAATATGCGTTAGATGAGTATGTGCCAAGCAAGATCGTAAGAGATGGAAAAGAGCCACCGTGGTACAACAACCGAGTTAGAAAACTGCTGCGGAAGCAAAGGGAACCTCACAGCAAACATAAACATAGCCAAAGCCTTGCAGACAAACAAAAATTACGTGAAGCGAAATGTAGTGTGAGGAGGGCTATGCGAGAGGCGTTCAATGAATTCGAAAGTAAAGTTCTATGTACTGACTTGGCAGAAAATCCTAAGAAATTTTGGTCTTATGTCAAAGCGGTAGGTGGATCAAAACAAAATGTCCAGACACTCTGTAACCAAAATGGTACTGAAACAGAGGATGACAGACTAAAGGCCGAAATACTAAATGTCTTTTTCCAAAGTTGTTTCACAGAGGAAGATTGCACTGTAGTTCCTTCTCTAGATTGTCGCACAGATGACAAAATGGTAGATATCGAAATAGACCATAGAGGGATAGGGAAACAATTAAAATTGCTCAAAAGAGGAAAGGCCTCTGGACCTGATGGGATACCAGTTCAATTTTACACAGAGTACGCGAAGGAACTTGCCCCCCTTCTTGCAGCGGTGTACCGTAGGTCTCTAGAAGAGCGTAGCGTTCCAAAGGATTGGAAAAGGGCACAGGTCATCCCCGTTTTCAAGAAGGGACGTCGAGCAGATGTGCAGAACTATAGACCTATATCTCTAACGTCAATCAGTTGTATAATTTTGGAACACGTATTGTGTTCGAATATAATGACTTTTCTGGAGACTAGAAATCTACTCTGTAGGAATCAGCATGGGTTTCGAAAAAGACGGTCATGTGAAACCTAGCTAGCGCTATTCGTCCACGAGACTCAGAGGGCCATAGATACGGGTTCACAGGTAGATGCCGTGTTTCTTGACTTCCGCAAGGCGTTCGATACAGTTCCCCACAGTCGTTTAATGAACAAAGTAAGAGCATATGGACTATCAGACCAATTGTGTGATTGGATTGAGGAGTTCCTAGATAACAGGACGCAGCATGTCATTCTCAATGGAGAGAAGTCTTCCGAAGTAAGAGTGATTTCAGGTGTGCCGCAGGGGAGTGTCATAGGACCGTTGCTATTCACAATATACATAAATGACCTTGTGGATGACATCGGAAGTTCACTGAGGCTTTTTGCGGATGATGCTGTGGTGTATCGAGAGGTTGTAACAATGGAAAATTGTAGTGAAATGCAGGAGGATCTGCAGCGAATTGACGCATGGTGCAGGGAATGGCAATCGAATCTCAATGTAGACAAGTGTAATGTGCTGCGAATACACAGAAAGATAGATCCTTTATCATTTAGCTACAAAATAGCAGGTCAGCAACTGGAAGCAGTTAATACCATAAATTATCTGGGAGTACGCATTAGGAGTGATTTAAAATGGAATGATCGTATAATGTTGATCGTCGGTAAAGCAGATGCCAGACTGAGATTCATTGGAAGAATCCTAAGGAAATGCAATCCTAAAACAAAGGAAGTAGGTTACAGTACGCTTGTTCGCCCACTGCTTGAATACTGCTCAGCAGTGTGGGATCCGTACCAGGTAGGGTTGATAGAAGATATAGAGAAGATCCAACGGAGAGCAGCACGCTTCGTTACAGGATCATTTAGTAATCGCGAAAGCGTTACGGAGATGATAGATAAACTCCAGTGGAAGACTCTGCAGGAGAGACGCTCAGTAGCTCGGTACGGGCTTTTGTCAAAGTTTCGAGAACATACCTTCACCGAAGAGTCAAGCAGTATATTGCTCCCTCCTACGTATATCTCGCGAAGAGACCATGAGGATAAAATCAGAGAGATTAGAGCCCACACAGAGGCATACCGACAATCCTTCTTTCCACGAACAATACGAGAATGGAATAGATGGGAGAACCGATAGAGGTACTCAAGGTACCCTCCGCCACACACCGTCAGGTGGCTTGCGGAGTATGGATGTAGATGTAGATGTAGATGTACTACTACCTCCACTACCGCCGCCACTAATAATAATAATAACAATAATAATAACTAACTTGTTCAAGAAACGATGACAAATTTGTAGAACTCCAGCAGCAAGAGAAGAATCACTTATATTTTCTTGTACACAAGTGAAATGAGCCTGTCTTTCCTTTCCACGAATGAGTCTATAACTCGGTCTACAAAGATCTGATCACTGGATAACTCTCCAAGTAGTGTCTTTTCTATTGCTAACGTGCCCAAACACGACAGCCGGGTATTGAACATTGAATTCTTTAAATAATTCTTCACTCGTTTAAGAGTACTCATGCTTCGTTCACTGCCTGCTGTAGTTGCAGGTAGGGTCAAAACCAAACGCAGGAACTTCGTTGTTTCTTCATAAACAGAGTCTAAATCATTGTTGACAATGTACTTTAAGAGTATTCTTGGAGATAAGTGTTTTTTTCACATCAGCGCGTATGTTACACAGTGCATTTTCAAGTTGTTCTTGTTTGAAAAATGGATACTATTCTAATAACTGAAGCAGTTTCAACTTTGGAAATTCTTTTTGATAGTTCGGGAAACACTTTTCGTTCAAAAGTTCACAAACTAAATTTGGGGGAACTCTTGAAACCTTCTTTCCATCTGAACAATTTGCAAATCCAGTATCTCGTAAGTTAGTGCCCTGAGAGATGTCTTTTGACTGTCACGGAATGATAAGTTGCCATTCAAACACAAACTGCATTTAATGCATTCATCAACGAATGTTTCCGTTCTTAATTGCCGTAAATTTCTGAAAACAGTTCTTATTTCGTCATGGCAAGCAGTTATACTGACAGATTTTGACCGAAGAACATAAAAGAATTGAACAGCATAAACAAAGCACCCTCGGTAGAAACAAAGGAAGTAGACAAACGTAGGATCATCCATCCGTCGTTTCATTCCCACAGCACAGTTCAAAGATTCTGGGTCCCACTGAGAGTCTGTATCATCAATTGTATAATTAAAAACACTATATAGCTCTGAGAAATGACTAGATATTGTTCAAACTGCCGTGGAATGAAAGTTCCAGTGAGTGTTTCTTGCATGTGGCAGTTTAAACCCTTTCTCTTAGCAATACAGTTCGTTTTGATGATTTGCTGAAAAACGAATGGAATGCAGTAAAATCACTTACAAACATGCGTACTTGTCGTATGATTTTGGAGGCATGTAACAGTACCAAAATCAGTTTGTGTGCGTAACAATGAATAAACAGCGCATAAGGACAGAACTGCTTCACCAATTGTTGTAATCCTCTTTTCCTCTGCCCGCCATTACGGAAGCGCCATCTTATGTTTGACTAACCACTTTTCTTTCCACATTCCATTCTTTCAATACTGCATGATTAATGTTTGACAAACCTTCAGCAGTTTTATCTCCAGAAACATCGTAATATCCAACGAATCTTTCCTCAATTTTGTCTGCAATACAGTATCTGAATATTATACTCATTTGACTCTTGCATTACACGCCTAATATTTCATCAGCTTGAATCGAAATGAAATTGCAGTTCTGAATTGCAGATCTTATTTTCTCATTAACTGCCAGAGTTATCATTTCTATTACATCGTTCTGTATATCTGAAGAAGTTCCTTTAAAGGTTGAAGATGATAACAGATGGTCTTGCTTTCCTTGAGCTAGTAAATTCAACAATTCCAGATAGTTATCTTTGTAGCTGGAGGATTCATCCTCTCAATGGCCGCGAAAGGCTAGATCTTGTTTACAAAGAATTACAATTACCTGAATAATACAAGCCAATACTCTCCTGTTGTATGCAACTTGTTCGTTGTATTTTATTGCTGTCAGACGAGTGGCTTCAGAAAGGGCGTGCTCAATTCTACTTTTGCCCAATAACTGAAATGATTCTTTGTTCTGCAGGTGACGTTTTGATATCAGATGCTTTGGTGCTTTCCGGTCAAAGTTATTTATTGTACAAATGCCCTCATTGCACTATTCCTTTTCACCACCAAACAGAAGACGTATATAACAATATAATCTGTTATTAACTGCATTCGCAGTCAGCCAAGTATACTTTTAGTACCAGGCAGTCTGAACAGTGAGTTTTTGTTTGGCTTCACTTAAAACTACTCTGAGTATAGGAGTTGGTCGTTTGTCCTTCAATTCACACTTTTTTTTCGTACGGTATGTTAAAGTATAAAATGGCGTTTTTAATACAAATTCGATAAGGTGTTCAGTTGCTCGCTCACTCATGTTGGCGACGCAACAAAAATAAGCACTAAAATCTCACAGGAATGACTATGAACACAAACCGCGCGACTGTTCACTTCCGTGTAAAAATCCTGCATAGAAGCGGCAGAGACTAGTCTCGATACCTGCTAGCAAGTGCAGCGCACCGGCCTTCGTGGAAGAGGAGAAGTGGAGGGGGCGCAGGCGCACACAGCCAGGTAAGGGAAGGGAGGCAGAGACTGAGAGCAGTCGAGTCTCAAGCAGGCGGATACACCAATATTCAGGGTGCGGCGGCGCGGGCTACAATGATGTCTTCGCACATTTAGAGCTCTTAGTAGAAAGTTGTTTATATTTTTGTTATGAATTACTAATGCATCTTTTTTAAGCACGAATACAGGGGAGACTAAGTCTCAAAGTCTCCCCTCACGCTACGCCACTGATTTAGTGGCTCCATGCACGGTGATATGTGAGTCATTTGTGGCATGGAGATACAGGGCTGTTGTGCAGGATAGTGTTGTATTTGTGTCTTTACTGCCATACTGATGTCTGACCCTGTATCGATGTGGAAGTATTTACATGTGCTTCAGTCAAATGTATAGATTTTTCCACTCGACAGAGATAGTGGCGTGGAGACAGGGCCGGCGCAAGGTAAGTGCGAAACGTGCGGCCGCATCGGGCGGCACTTCCCGAGGGGCGGCAAATCTGCCACCCGCACACCCCTCCCCTTTCTTTGATTTTTTTTTTTAAAGGACAAACTCAACATTCATGCCAAAGAGGGGATTCGAAGCCACACCTCGGAGGGAGCGGCTTCGGGAACTGTGGCGTGGCGCTTCGACTACCTGACGGCCGCCCCTGTTGAACAAGGGGAGGGAGGAGGACTAATTTCTGCCTCACCACTGTAGCAGCATCGTCGTGCTTACGCCGGAGGAACAGAGAGGGGGAAGCAGTCTGAGGTACACGCCAGTATTCTTATGAGTGAGCGCTGCCAGCCTGTTACGCGCCATGCATTTACTCACAACTAATTTTGCAGAAGACGAAATCTAATTTGGAAATTTGAATGCAATGTTCGATACTATGGTTACATGTTAAGCCTGAAGCAATTTTGCTAAGCCCTTCAATGGCAGTTTCCGAGTGTTTTATTCTTCCTGCATTATGGAAAAAAAAAAATGGTTGAACAGTACTACAGTCAAACATGTCCAGCACCTACAATGGCTAGAAGTATTTCGAATGGGTAAATACGAAATGGTTCAAATGGCTCTGAGCACTATGGCACTTAACTTCTGAGGCCATCAGTTCCCTAGAACTTAGAACTACTTAAACCTAACTAACCTAAGGACATCACACACCTCCATGCCCGAGGCAGGATTCGAACCTGCGACCGTAGCGGTCGCGCGGTTCGAGACTGTAGCGCCTAGAACCACTCGGCCACCCCGGCCGGCGGTAAATACGCCGCGAGTAATTACAAGGGATAAAGACATTGATAATAAGCCTGGCATAAGTTGGCTTTAGCAGTATTTTTGATAATTTTTGCTATCCGTTTCTGAGTGATAGTCTGACGTTTTGGTTTTTGAGCCATGAAACACCTGTCTCCGTCTGCATGAACAACAATTAAACTCTGACCGGCACTTTTGTTTGACAATACTACTCGCACACTTTTACTTTGCCAACATTTATTTACTGTATAATGCGTGTGAATCCATGTCTCATCTTAGTAAACTACTGGTCGCTTTCTACTGGTCGCTTTGATTCTAATGAAAACCTGATAAAGTATGTGTTGTGACTTGGCAAGACAGCCAAGCCACTATGAGATAGCCAAAAGGCACGCATTTAAGCTCACGCAGGCTGGCGTGAGGTCTGGAACAGTTAAAGGAGTTGAGTCTAGTAAAAAAAGTACGTAGCTTCTGGAATACTTAACTTTAATCCATAATCGGTGAACATCGGTCTGACGGTACATGCAACACAAGATAAATAGCAAATGATAATGGCGCCTTGCTAGGTCGTAGCAAATGACGTAGCTGAAGGCTATGCTAACTATCGTCTCGGCAAATGAGAACGTAATTTGTCAGTGAACCAATGCTAGCAAAGTCGGCTGTACAACTGGGGCGAGTGCTAGGAAGTCTCTCTACACCTGCCGTGTGGCGGCGTTCGGTCTGCAATCACTGACAGTGGCGACACGCGGGTCCGACGTATACTAACGGACCGCGGCCGATTTAAAGGCTACCACCTAGCAAGTGTGGTGTCTGGCGGTGACACCACAGTATGGTCTTTTAGCAACAATGCCCTCTCGTTCGCACAAAACAAAACGTTAATTTTGACACCTTCTAAAACGAAAATACATAGACAGAACATTGCTTTAATTTTGACACCTTCTAAAACGAAAATCCATAGACAGAACATCGCTTCTAAGGGTTTCCTTGCTAGCTTTGAAGCTCATTTCTGTTTGACAAAAGTTGTGCAGTTTTCGCCAAGTTCGTATTTCTTTCCATTGTTCGTAATGCCATATAAATTGCTGCCGGATAATACATTTATCCATATCATCGGTCACATACTTATTGTGAGCTTCTTGCTTCTTCTTGTTGGGCGCTAGTTTAACCGTAGCCTCGCTGTACCTCGTCACGTGACCTTGTTTCTGGCATTGCCGTGTCACCACTTCCCCTTTCCAGGCAATACGTATTGTTGCGTTCTCTACAGCGACAACTACAGAATTCGTTTCGGTGGTTGGCCGAGGGAGTCAAGATTGGTCAGAAGCACTTTCATTGCGTTTCGTAAGAAAAGAAGTATTGGTGTGTCCGAATTTCTTACAACTTGGGATGTGATAGGCAAGTGCTTTTCATATAACGTACAGTTGCTATTGCGCATGCACGTTACTCATAAGTTAGAATTTTTCTGCTTCAAGATTGCAGAATAAGAAAATTTATTTATCTTATGATCTTTCACTTCAAAAATTGGCAAGTCGGCAAATAAGCACGCATCGTCCCAATAGCTAGAATGAAAATAAAGCGAAGAAAAGCGAAGTGATACGGCGATGACTAATTTGTTACCTCTTATTCCATAATCATACACGAAAGAAATGACACATGGAAATTACGACAGATGTCGAGTGTCAGTTCTTTGAAATGAACAACCGCAGTGCATTGAGTTAATATATTTCGACTAGTATTAGTACCGGTCGATTCCCGGGTGTGTATTTATTGCATTATTATGTTACTCCACCTCCTTATTCTTCCTCTCTCCAATCTTTTCCGCCCCACTCTTTGACCGTTTCACCTGCGTCTGTAGTGAAATTTGGCCTGAAATTCAGTTTCACGCGGCCCAATTCTTATGACCTCATCTCCTGAACAGTGTATACTACAGTAATATAATTTTCCGTTTACGTGCAGTGGAAAATCAGGAAATTGTCTGTGAAGTGTGGTGCAAATAAAGTTAGTATACTGACATCAGCAGTTAGTTTCACGTAATCGTTCTTTACAGCTGGATCGAAACATGTCCGGCAGTAGAAAAAGACTGTCTGGCAGTGAATATAGGAAAAGACGGGCGCTGAAGGAAGATGACTATAAGAAGCAAAAGGATGCACTACAACGGTATTTCAAGCCAAAGAGAGAACAACCTAGCAGCTGCGAGGGTGGAAAAATAAATCCTGAAAATACAGAAACTAGTGGAGCTACTGCAGCTACATCTTTATCTTCAGGACATGACCAGAAAGTTGACCAACACAGTACTGCGACCACCGTATACAGTAGCAATGCTGACGGTGGGCCACCCACAACATGTTCAACAGACCTCGTCTGGGCTCAAGACCTGCTTTGTGACGACAGCTCCGAGATTGAAACCTCAGGCAGAACTGAAATAAGGCGACCCGATTCGGAAAATATCGGAGGAACATCAGCCGAGGTACTCACCACCGGAGAAGGGACTGAAGGCGAGCCTAAACTGGAAGACACAATTGACTCAGATCCCGCAAGATGGCCGGAAATTATTGTCGACTGCATTCGAACGACTTTGGTCATGCGAGGTCCTCCAGAGCGCATTAAGGAAGCTGAAGAATGTCCTAAAAACGCGGACAACCGGCGTTTCAGCCCTGTGCCCTACAGCTATTTGAAGAATTTAGAAGAAGCAGATAGACATTGGTTGGTGTACTCAAACAGCAAGGATGCTGTGTTCTGCTTTTGTTGCAAACTTTTTTCGTCATCTACAGTAAAAATTGCAAAGAACGGTATAAGCGACTGGCTGCATCTTGCTTCGTATCTCGAAAGTCACGGGAAGCCTACCGAGCATTTGAATTCACATAAAAAGTGGATCGTGTTTTCCGAGGGACTGAAAAAGTCACGAACTGTCGACGCCCATCATCAAAGGCTTCTGAATACTGAAAGCGAACATTGCGAAAATGTTCTTGAGCGCTTAATAGCAATAATTCATTTCCTTGGTCGGCAATGTCTGCCTTTTAGAGGAAGTACAGATACACTCTTTCAGCCTGACAACGGAAACTTCTTGAAACCCGTTGAATTACTCGGAAAATTCGACACTTTGATGGTGGAGCACCTGTACAGAACAAAGCAAGGTGAGAACAAGGATCACCATTATCTTGGAAAAGAAACACAGAATGAACTAACTCATCTTATTGGATCATCTATAACCAACAACATTTTATTAATGATGAAATCTGCAAAGTATTACAGTATAATTCTGGACTGCGCACCAGATATTTCAAAAGTTGAGCAGATGACGGTTGTGGTACGTTTCGTCCAGGAGACAAGACTCGACGGGGTATACGATGTCCGAATTCGGGAGCATTTCATGGGATTTCTTCTAGTGCCCGATTCTTCAAGCTCCACTTTGACGCAGGTCGTACTCAAGTTCTTGCAAGATAAAAAAATCCTACTGTGTAATATGAGAGGGCAAGGGTACGACAATGGAGCAAACATGAAAGAAGTCCGCTCTCCAGGAAAGAATTTCAGATATGAACAAGAGAGAATTTTATGTACTATGTAGCAGTCACTCATTGAATCTTGTTGTAAACTGTGCCGCTATGTCTACTAAATATGCTGTTTCCGTGTTTTCGACAGTGAAAAGCTTCCATGAGTCTTCTAGTCCTTCGTTCGACGTTGGGATGTCTTGAAGAAGTATGTGCGTAACCTGTCGCCGAAGCCACTGAGCGATGCTAGGTGGGAAAGTCGCATCGATGGACTTACTACCCTGAGGTTTCCAATTGGAGGCGTTTATGATGCACTGGTTCAGATATCAGAAGAATTCGATGGCATGACCGCTCACGAAGCAACGTCACTTACGAATCAAATAAAAAATTACACCTTTCTCACTTCTCTGGTAATCTGGTACGACATTCTGCTTCACATCAGTGTAGTCAGTAAGACCCTCCAGACCATTTACATAAATGTTTCTGAGGCCGTGGAAATGCTTGAAAAAACGAAAGCATATTTTGAGACCTGCAGAACAGAAGAAAAATTTGTGTCTTTCTTGGCGGACTCCAAAGAATTGGCTACAGAATTTGAGCTAGAAGATCTAACGTTACCACGGATAAGTGTTTCCTGGCGACGAAGTAAGAAGCCAATTCACTTTACCTATGAAGGAATGGATGAGATAATAGATGACCCAACAAAACGTTTCAAGACTGAATTCTACTATTATCTTTTAGATATAGTAACCACATCTTTGGATGAGAGATCCAATCAACTGAAATCTCATTGTGATTATTTTGATTTTCTCTACATCGGCGAGCTGAAGAATGCACCTCCTGACAGCCTGGACACAAAGTGTAGAAACCTCGCAGCATGAGTCAAGCGACATTGATGCACTGGAGTTGACGGAAGAGCTAAAAGCGCTTTCAACATTGCTGAAACCTGGAATAGGTCCAAAAGAGACTCTGAAGTTTATAGGAACACATCATTTTTGCCCTAATGTTAACATTGCTCTGAGAATTCTCCCAACACTCCAGTGACATTTGCGAGTGGAGAGAGGTGTTTCTCAAAACTGAAATTGATAAAGACATACCTCCGATCAACGATGAGCCAAACTCGTTTGAATGATCTTGCAACAATATCGATAGAGCACGAGCTTGCAGAGGACTTAAATTACACAGATCGTGTAAAAGAGTTTGCACAAGCAAAAGCCAGGAAGGTTCGATTTGTCTAGTATTTTTTAAAATTTTTATGTTATGATCAGTGTCTTGGTTATTTACTGTGTTGTTTCTTAATTTTTTCAACATTAAATAGTTATTGTAAGTATTATTGTTGAAAACAAATTATCGTTAAATTGTAAATATATTTTGTTTTCTGTTGAATACATTATCTGTTCACAGCCATTGAAAAATGTTTATTAACGTTAACTGTAAGTTCATGCCGTGTGGGATTAGCCGAGCGGTCTAGGGAGCTGCAGTCATGGACTGTGCGGCTGGTCCTGGCGGAGGTTCGAATCCTCCCTCGGGCATTGGTGTGTGTGTGTTTGTCCTTAGGATAATTTAGGTTAAGTAGTGTGTAAGCTTAGGGTCGGATGACCTTAGCAGTTAAGTCCCATAAGATTTCACACACATTTGAACATTTTTGTAAATTCACAAGGCTTATTAAAATTAGCTAGATTTCTTCAATCAGGTTTGACTCCATTTTTGAGCTGGTGCCCAGCGACTGTTTTGTACAAATCTGTAGAGAATGTCACCAATCAGTCGCAATTTTTGTTTTTATTTTCAATATCTACATAGATTTCGGGCTCAGTGTGGCTATTCTTAAAGCTTTGAGTTATGTTTACATTTATACCGTCATGCTGAACGTAACTATCATGACGGTATAGATGTAAGCACATATTAAAAGCTTTGAGACTGGCCACTCAGTGGCCGAAACCTAGGTGGATCTGAAAAGTAAAAACAAAAATGGAGATTGATTGCTGACATTTCCTATAGATTTATTTAAATAAAATTCCGCAAAAGTTTTGTAAAAAAAGAAAAAGAAACGGGGGAAAAGGGGGGGGGGCGGCAATTTAGCAGCTCGCACGGGGCGGCACTTGGGCTTGCGCCGGCCCTGCGTGGAGGATGTCTGACCCACACAATGTGGGCGTAGGCAGCACGACATTTTGGCGTAGGCTGGTGAATTTACTGTGGCCTGCGTCTGGAGTTTGGGTAGCTGCGAGGAAGCTGGCAGTAATGTGCGGCGTCGCCAGACCGCGCATGATACCAACAGTTCGTGGATCTTGAGGCGGTGGGAGTGCTCAGTGCATTGTTGCTCGCTAGAAGTAGTGGTGGTGTGCATGTTGCACATGTCGGCGTCCTGGCTAGCGGCTTTGACATCACTGTCTTGCGGTTTCGACAAGGGTCAGAGCGATTTGGCGCACATGGAGTTCAATTGACGTCCAGCGTTGTAGGGCATGTTATTGTCCACAGCACCGATGTATTGTCTGTGTTGTAGTACAGCGAACTTTCTGTCCGCCAGGTATAGCTTCTTCTCTAGAAGCTGTGCCTCATGAGCAGTCATGGCGAGTTGTAGCTACAGCGAAGGTCTGACAATCCATAGAGTCCATAATGCCACATCCGGCATGAGGTTCACCGGGTAGTGGCTATAGGTGGCGCGACAGGTAGAGCGGTGTCTTGTCGGCAAGTTGTTCATCATAGATTGCCTGTTTCAGTTGTTGTTCTGGTGTGGGTGACAAGTGCTGCAGCAAGGCGGATACTGCCGCTTCATATTTGTTTAGTTTAGTTTGGGTGGCATGAGAATAACATCCCCAATACTATCAGCATGTTCTGCTCAGTGGAAAATTAATGTCACAAATAGAGAGTTATCATCCCAAATTTCTAATGAAGTAAACACACATTTTACTGTCGCTCACCAAAGTGATGTCGATCGACAGGAAGTGCAAAATGGCTAAGCAGGGACGGCTAGAGGACAAATGCAAGGATGTAGAGGCTTATCTCACGAGGGGTAAGATAGATACTGCGTACAGGAAAATTAAAGAAACCTTTGGAGAAAAGAGAACCACTTGCATGAATATCAAGAGCTCAGACGGAAACCCAGTTCTAAGCAAAGAAGGGAAAGCAGAAAGGTGGAAGGAGTATATAGAGTGTCTATACAGGGGTGATGTTCTTGAGGACAATATTATGCAAATGAAAGAGGAGGTAGATGAAGATGAAATGGGAGATATGATACTGCGTGAAGAGTTTGACAGAGCACTGAAAGACCTAAGTCGAAACAAGGCCCCGAGACTAGACAACATTCCATTAGAACTACTGACGGCCTTGGGAGAGCCAGTCCTGACAAAACTCTACCATCTGGTGAGCAAGATGTATGAGACAGGCGAAATACCCTTAGTCTTCAAGAAGAGTATAATCATTCCAATCCCAATGAAATCAGGTGTCGACAGATGTGAAAATTACCGAACTATCAGTTTAATAAGTAACAGCTGCAAAATACTAACGCGAATTCTTTACAGACGAATGGAAAACCTGGTAGAAGCTGACCTCGGGGAAGATCAGTTTCGATTCCGTAGAAATATTGGAATACGTGAGGCAATACTGACCCTACGACTTATCTTGGAAGCTAGATTAAGGAAAGGCAAACCTACGTTTCTAGCATTTGTAGAAAACTTTTGACAATGTTGGCTGGAATACTCTCTTTCAGATTCTGAAGGTGCAGGGGTAAAATACAGGGAGCGAAAGGCTATTTACAATTTGTACAGAAACCAGATGGCAGTTATAAGATTCGAGGGACATGAAAGCAGTGGTTGGGAAGGGAGTGAGACAGGGTTGTAGCCTCTCCCCGATGCTATTCAATCTGTATATTGAGCAAGCAGTAAAGGAAACAAAAGAAACGTTCGGAGTAGGCGTTAAAATCCATGGAGAAGAAATAAAAACTTTGAGGTTCGCCGATGACATTGTAATTCTGTCAGAGACAGCAAAGAACTTGCAAGAGCAGTTGAACGGAATGGACAGTGTCTTGAAAGGAGGATATAAGATGAACATCAACAAAAGCAAAACATGGATAATGGAATGTAGTCGAATTAAGTCGGGTGATGCTGAGGGAATTAGATTAGGAAATGAGATACTTAAAGTAGTAAAGGAGTTTTGCTATTTGGGGAGCAAAATAACTCATGATGGTCGAAGTAGAGAGGATATAAATTGTAGACTGGCAAGGAAAGCGTTTCTGAAGAAGAAAAATTTGTTAACATCGAGTATTGATGTACGTGTCAGCAAGTCGTTTCTGAAAGTATTTGTATGGAGTGTAGCCATGTATGGAAGTGAAACATGGACGATAAATAATTTAGACAAGAAGAGAATGGTAGCTTTCGAAATGTGGTGCTACAGAATAATGCTGAAGATTAGATGGGTAGATCACATAAGTAATGAGGAGGTATTGAACAGAATTGGGGAGAAGAGGAGTCTGTGGCACAACTTGACTAGAAGAAGGGATCGGTTGGTAGGACATGTTCTGAGGCATCAAGGGATCACCAATTCAGTACTGGAGGGCAGCGTGGAGGGTGAAAATCGTAGAGGGAGACCAAGAGATGAATACACTAAGCAGTTTCAGAAGGATGTAGGCTGCAGTAGGTATTGGGAGATGAAGAAGCTTGCACAGGATAGAGTAGCATGGAGAGCTGTATCAAACCAGTCTCAGGACTGAAGACAACAACAACAACAACAACAACAATCAAAGTGCCGGTTCTTCTGGCGGGAATGGCGGCAGTGTGTGTTGCGTGACGAGTCTCTGAACTGAAGTATGACCTAGCTGTGGTTCCATTGATACTGTCATGCAGAATGGTGTAATCAACGAAGTGTCACGGAGCACTCGCAGCGCAATTGAGAATCCGGTAATTACATCTGGGTAGTGCTGGTCTGTTGCACTCAACCATACGTTGTGGTCATATTGCCTATTAGCGTTCGCGACATGGCTGCCGTGGTTGGTATGGGAGTCACATTATTGTTCATATTTAGTCTGACCTGTCCGCTGAACCATGAATTGGTGATGCTGAATCTTGTACGAAGTCCTGCAGTAGATTGTTGATGGTGAAAATCATTGTGGCATGCCAGAGTATGCATCGTTTTTAGAAACAATGCCCATAGTTGTATTTAGTTCATATCTGAGAACTCATCAACAGATATTACTTTGATGATGCACATGACTCATGTTAATGCTTGAGGTGTGGTCTTGCGGGGCTGATGGTAAGATGTAACTGATGCAAGATGGCTCCATTGTTACTGCGTATTATGAAGATACTGAACAAAATGCCTCTGTCACATTACGTGGTTGTTGCAGTTCGCCAACTTGGTAACTTTCACTGTTAGGTGCAGATATCATACCAATAAGAGATGACACGTTGGTACGACACTCCTCTATTGTTTATAATCCGACGTACAAGACATCGACATGGTACAAGATTGTAGACTCCTAGGAAATGAAAAGTTATAACCTGCAGCACTATTATCTGGATTTTCAGAAATTTTGAACAACTCTCTCTAGCTCGCCTAAATTTTTTTTTTTTCAGTCAATGTAATATATTGTCAGTATGTCATCATGGTTTCAGAACACAGCGGACCGAGCGAGGTGGCGCAGTGGTTAGCACTCTGGACTCGCATTCGGGAGGACGACGGTTCAATCCCGTCTCCGGCCATCCTGATTTAGGTTTTCCGTGATTTCCCTAAATCGCTTCAGGCAAATGCCGGGATGGTTCCTTTGAAAGGGCACGGCCGATTTCCTTCCCCACTCTTCCCTCACCCGAACTTGCGCTCCGTCTCTAATGACCTCGTTGTCGACGGGACGATAAACACTAATCTCCTCCTCCTCCTCCTCAGAACACAGCATTCCAAATTGCTCTGGGCACTATGGGACTTAACATCTAAGGTCATCAGTCCCCTAGAACTTAGAACTACTTAAACCTAACTAACCTAAGGACATCACACACATCCATGCCCGAGGCAGGATTCGAACCTGCGACCGTAGCGGTCTCGCGGTTCCAGACTGAAGCGCCTAGAACCGCTCGGCCACCACGGCCGGCCACAGCATTCCACTTAGACTGTTACTTTTAACCTTGTCAATCATATCTTAAATGCAGCTGACAAACACTCCAAAATCTCAGGGGTTTTCTCAGATTTGACGAAAGCTTTTGACAGTGTAGATCATTCAGTTCTCCTAAACAAACTTAACTAATATGGTGTGTGAAGTGTGCCAAGTGAGTGACTGACATCTTACGTAAGTATTGATCTCGTACTTCAGAGGTCAAACGCAAGCATGGTAGTGCTACACAGAACTACCTTTCAGAGAAATCCTTACTAGAGCACTGAACCCGCTTGGCGAATCTGCGTGAGTAGCGGTCGTCTGCAACTCTATAGTCATGCACGCGGATGGCAGTTCATGCAATCGGTTATCAGGCGACCCTCGCTCACGGAGCGATACGCAACATTGGCGGCCCGTGCCATGCGGGTAAGTAAACATTTGCATTCTACACAATTTCCGACACAACGTAGAGGCGCTAATGGGCTCGGCAAGCGTTCACATGCATTTAGAATTAGAATTTCTTTTGAACTGTCGAGTTTCCATGTGTTTTATGGAGAAGGAGTGTACTGTATACCTGAGATTCACCAAATGTTACCACAGTATAACGAAAATTAAAGTGATAATCGAATATTGAATGTTATTGAAGGTCATTGTTCCAGTCGTGGAACTGTATATTCCGTGAAATAATAGCTGATGAATGAATGCTCGCTTTCAGTCAGCTGCTAAAATCGCACTTACATTTAGGCCTACTTTGAACAGGATAAATTAAAAAGATATACGTTGAGGAGCGTGACAATAGGCTTTCATCAGTAAATCGAGCAGATGGACTGGGAGGATTCGTTACATTTGATAATATGAACAGAACGAGAAAGGAAGGGTAAGGTGTAGTCGTGAAAATAGATGGGTATAATTAGAATAGATTTCTATCCGAACGATAATTCAAACGAGTCGATCATTCAAGCAAATTTATTCGCCAATACATTATCTATAAAGTAAATAACGAATAACATACAATGTCTCCGTATTTTCTTCGTTTACTTCTTGTACAAAATTAATATTTGTTCCCTTGGCTCAGTGCAGTTTCTGTTCGACAGATAACTTATTAATGATTTGTCCAGAAATGTGCTTTTATGGCTCAGTGGCTTAGGTTCCATACTACAAGACTTAGGATTAGGGTTCGATCCCCAGTTGGTCTTATGATTTTCTCCGTTCTTATCACTTCTTTCACCTATAGCAATAACAGTAATGCCAAGTCAGGCTGCATCGTATCACTGAGCACGTGTTGAAATGTAAGTCCCGTTCTAACTGGCACCCCACCATGCCTACTAAAGCTCTGCAGTACTTAAACATGGTTCAAGTTGAGCACAGCATTACTTAGTTTAAAGAGTAACAAATAAAACATAAGAATGCTTATAGGCGGACTGCCTCAGCAGTTTAGGCTGTAAAGCAGTGTGCAGCCGCAACGTTGAGCAGCCAATTTAGTCAACGAGCTGACGGTCAATCGTTTCAGATCACCCGAGCGAGATGGATGTGGAATATGTTATGCCTCTTTTTGTCATAAGAAACGTACTTTACTATAACTATAAAAATCATTTTTCCGTCGTTTTACTGGCTTTATGCGTTACCGATTATAAGTTTAATTGAATAATGTAGGAGCATACGGAAAATGTAGTGACTCATCTATTTCTGTGCAATTAATTTTGCATGAAAATTCCGTTAGCAAAAATTTACGAAACAAGGGAGTACCGATGCTGCGCGTCATTGTCGGACACGAGGCTTTCGGTATACCTGAATATTTTGTGCGCCCCTATGGAGGAAGAAATTTAACAAATAAAAGAATCTTTAGAAACCGGCTGTCTCGGATTTGGCGGTTTATGTGATACATTTTTGGCACTTTGGCAAATAAACAGATAACGGAGAATTTTTCATCGCCCAGCGGATGTTCGAGTCGAATTTTCAATTGACACCATAAATGCGTGTTGTGTTTTACAGAATAATTGCCTGAAAGAGATGGCAATAAATCTGAAGACAAATTGTACGTCCCTCCAGGACTGGAAATTGCCCCAGGTCCCACAAGCTGTCGAAAGTACTCATGGAATTTGTTCCAGGATGGGAGCAATGTGTGGCTGTTTTGACAAGTCGACAAACTGAAGGCAGCCACATACGTCCTCCACCAGACAGCGTGCATACAAAAGGCAGCTGAGCCATGAAATCACAGCGGCCCAGTTGCGCGGGCTACAATGCACGTCATGTTTTATTTTTATTGAAAATGAAACTCCTCCAGCTGTACTTAAGATTTCATATTTATTTGGCTATTAGTTTCAACGTTGCGTCAACGCCATCTTCAGGCCCATACGCTTTGATGATATCAAGGGAAGGGGAGCTTGGCTGTTATTTACATAGACACGAGACATCAGTGTTTCCAAAACATGTGGCAGGTGAAATTGCTAATGTCAGTAGTGAGTTAGCTCAAGCTGTTGTTAATAGTGAATTAACACTAGTGGTGCTATGGCAAGATACACTACTGGCCATTAAAATTGCTACACCAAGAAGAAAGGCAGATGATAAACGGATATTCATTGGACAAATATATTATACTAGAACTGCTATGTGATTACATTTTCACGCAATTTGGGTGCATAGATCCTGAAAATCAGTACCCAGAACAACCACCTCTGGCCATAATAACGGCCTTGATGCGCATGGGCATTGAGTCAAATAGAGCTTGGATGGCGTATACAGGTAGAGCTGCCCATGCAACTTCAACACGATACCACAGTTCATCAAGAGTAATGACTTGCGTATTGTGACGAGCCAGTTGCTCGGCCACCATTGACCAGACGTTTTCAGTTGGTGAGAGATCTGGAGAATGCGCTGGACAGGGCCGCAGTCGAACATTTTCTGTATCAAGAAAGGCACATACAGGATTTGCAACATGCCGTCGTGCATTATCCTGCTGAAATGTAGGGTTTCGCAGGGATCGAATGAAGGGTAGAGCCACGGGTCGTAAAACATCTGAAATGTAACGTCCACTGTTCAAAGTGCCGTCAATGCAAACAAGAGGTGACAGAGACGTGTAACCAATGGCAGCCCATACCATAACGCCGGGTGATACGCCAGTATGGCTATGAATACATGCTTCCAATGTGCGTTCACTGCGATGTCGCCAAATACGGATGCGACCATCACGATGCTGTTAACAGAACCTGGATTCATCCGAAAAAATGACGTTTTGCCATTCGTGCCCCCAGGTTCATCATTGAGTACGCCATCGCAGGCACTCCTGTCTGTGATGCGGCGTCAAGGGTAACCGCAGCCATGGTCTCCGAGCTGATAGTCCATCCTGCTGCAATTGTCGTCGAACTGTTCGTGCAGATGGTTGTTGTCTTGCAAATGTCCCCATCTGTTTACTCAGGGATCGAGACGTGGCTGCACGATCCGTTACAGCCATGCGGATAAGATGCCTGTCATCTCGACTGCTAGTAATACGAGGCCGTTGGGATCCAGCTCGGCGTTCCGTATTACCCTCCTGAACCCACTGATTCCATATTCTGCTAACAGTCATTGGCTCTCGACCAACGCGAGCTGCAATGTCGCGATACGATAAACCACAATCGCGATAGTCTACCATCCGACCTTTATTAAAGTCGGAAACGTGATGGTACGGATATCTCCTGCTTACACGAGGCATCACAACAACGTTTCACCAGGCAACGGCGGTCAACTGCTGTTTGTGTATGAGAAATCGGTTGGAAACTTTCCTCATGTCAGCACGTTGTAGGTGTCGCCACCGGCGCCAACCTTGTGTTAATGCTCTGAAAAGCTAATCATTTGCATATCACAGCATCTTCTTCCTGTGTGTTAAATGTCACGTCTTAGCACGGCATCTTAGTGGTGTAGCAATTTTAATGGCCAGTAGTGCATCAGCAGTGTAACATTGAGAGCATTTAACTGCACCTGCGTGAGTGAGTCGCTACGTAGACATCTCTCGCTTGGCAATTAGGCCTGTGCTGGTTCGGCAGGTACGAGTGGTGGCTGGGTAAGCATGTACACAGCCGGAGGCGACTTGCATGTCCCTGTTAGGATCGCTAGGAAAAATGCACACTGCGCTATTCTGGGAAGCATTGGAACAGATTTCTATATTGCGACCTGTGACGTCAGTATCCACAGGTAGAGAGGTTTTGCACCAGCAATGGTAAACACGCGCGCACAGCCCAGAGGTGACTTGCCTCTTATTTACGTAGACATGTGACATCAGTACAACACTCGAAGAATCGTAACTGTAGACGCGACTTTCACTTGCCGTCAGCAGCGCCCTGAGAGCAATAGCTCGCGCTCCGGCGCCGGCTTGCATCCGGCAGTGGCTCGCGGCTGCGTCTGCTCGTGCGCGCATTGGAACAATTCACTGGATGTCCAGTTGACGATAGTTCGAAAGCGTTTTTTTACATGCAATCAGTGTTTGTGCACTGCATTATTTTAGACTGTTTAAGCGTTGTGAGTGCGTTTGCAGAGCCTTTTACGTGCATTATTTCTGTGACCTACGAGTAGTTTGGGCGTCTGTATGGTGTGTACTGCATTATTTCGGTAATTTATGAGTTGTTTGCGTCTCTGCACATCAGTGTACTGCATTATTTACGAGTAGCTTGCATGCCTGTACACTATTTACTGTGTCCTCAAGCATGTTAGGATGAGTGTTTTGTATCAACATAATAAATATACTGTGTCATATCTGTCCCTAAATAAATTGTTCCAAAATAAATAAAGTGAACGCCTTCCTCTCTCCAGCAGTCCAGAATAGGCTGAGTCCTTTTCCCACCATTTTTACCCCTCGCCATACCGCCATCTTGGGTTACATCACAGGAGGGATGATGGCACCCTCTGTTGGCAGTACTGTGTACTAGGTCAGTTGGACTCCAGACCTCATGGTGAAGACACTGAATGGAGCTACTGCCTCAAACTGTTTAAATAAAGACTGAACATAAAGACCTATGCCCATCCTATCCAGCACAGGCTGAGTCCTTTCCCCATCAACTCTTAGGAGGAGGTGGCGGTCGGATGACTTAGGTTAGTGGAGGTAGCCCAAGTGACCTATTCTCCCGCCGTTTTCTTAGGTTCGTGGAGGTAGTGGTGGTGTGGCTTCCCACCATTTTCTGGGAGAGGGGAAGGGAGGGGGGAGGGGAGGGTGTTAGGTTAGTGGAGCTACCACAGTTGACCTATTTTTTTCCTCCAAAATTTGAACTTCTCGCCATGACGTCATTATGACGTTGCCATAACTATCGCTGCCATCTTGGATCGGCCATCTTGAATAAATTTGGCGACAATGGAGAGTGGGATGGCGCCGCCCTTGCTCTACTACTACTGTCTGCCCATCTTTGCCATTGTATTACACCCTGATAATTCTCATCTCAGTGCTGTGGCAGGATAGAGGTGTCATTCATAAATCATACCACCAGGGACTCAGTTAATAACATCATGGACCGACTGTGAAGTGCTGCATAGAAAATTAGCACAATGCTCAGAATGGTGAGCGTATTGTTATCTCAGTTTCTATCTGTCTTAAGCACGAGTTGTAAAGCTCTTCAACATGGGTGCTCTTTGCTTTTACTGATGAAACATCAGCAGTGGTTGTACTGTAAGCATTATGATTAGATACTTGTCATTCTTTTAGTATCTATAGGCTTAATGACAGTTTCACTTAAGGATGACTTATTCCAGACAGTCTTTGTCTTGATGACAACTGCTTCTCCTGTCGTGTTAGCAGCAGCTCCAATCGAAAAATAGTTTTCCGTATTTATAGCCGTTCTGCGCATCCCCCGCCATTAACTGCTAGCAGCCAATAAGATTCATTCTTTCTCCGAGAAGATAGCCGCGAGTTACAGGCTATTATATCACTACGCATATTCGCTGGAGTCAATTTTACACATCTTTTTGAGCCCGCTTTTCAGTTAATTCTTGGCGTGGAACGTAGCGTTATTTGCAGCTTACGAAGCCCTCCCATGGATGTTCAAGTTTTGCAGAGAAAACTGAGATGTCTTTTCATTTGTGATCTTCTGTTTCTGGGACAGTGCCAATGACAGAATTCTTAAGAAAAACATTTTCGAAGTGTGTAGCGATCAAAAACCTGTTACTTTATTATACGTATGCATTATAAGCACTCGAGACGCTCCAGACATGTGGATTGCAATTGGGCAATTAGCTTTTCAGTTTTCAATGTTTCAATAATTACTTCAATAATTGTTACGGTTTCTGATTTATGATGTTTAATCTGCAGTCAGAGCATCTGAGTATTATTAGTAACTACCCTGTAGTTCAGTAGCGGGAATAAAATCCACTGACATATATCTTTGGTATTCAGACCCTCATTCGTCGTGTCTTTCACACACGAGAGGTGCTCGTTTCTGCACCAGGTTTCACATTATCTGGTGAAACAAACTCTTCCTGCTCATAGTGTAGCTGAAACTTGACAACAACGTAACGTATGTTTGACAGTGGTGCGACTCTCGAGTTACTTCCTGGATGAACGGCGCGCAGGGTAGCCGCGTGGTCTCAGGCGCCATGCCACGGTTCGCGCGGCTTTCTCCGTCGGAGGTTCGAGTCCTTCCTGGGGCATGGATGTGTGTGTTGTCCTTAGCGCAAGTTTAAGTAGTGTGTAAGCCTAGGGACCGATGACCTCAGCAGTTTGGTCCCATAGGAACTTAACACCATCAGCTGGATGACATACAAATATGTTGACAAATTTACTTGATATTTCCTTATCAGTTTGATTGAATAACGTGAGTTATTTTTTATAAAGGTGTGACGTCGGCGCATCACTTTATTCTTTTGAGTCCAGGGAGGTCATTCCACGCGTAAATTTGCAACAGATTTCGTCTTTTATGTTGCAGTTTATCAGCTCTAGCCAGAACTGGGACAATAAGGAAGAAACAATCAGAACCACGCTTCAGTGGCACTGAGGTTGTGGTGTCACCGCCAGACACCACACTTGCTAGGTGGTAGCCTTTAAATCGGCCGCGGTCCGTTAGTATACGTCGGACCCGCGTGTCGCCACTGTTAATGATTGCAGACCGAGCGCCGCCACACGGCAGGTCTAGAGAGACTTCCTAGCACTCGCCCCAGTTGTACAGCCGACTTTGCTAGTGATGGTTCACTGACAAATTACGCTCTCATTTGCCGAGACGATAGTTAGCATAGCCTTCAGCTACGTCATTTGCTACGACCTAGCAAGGCGCCATTATCATTTGCTATTTATCTTGTGATGCATGTACCGTCAGACCGATGTTCACCAATTATGGATTAAAAGTTAAGTATTTCAGAAGCTACGTACTTTTTTTACTAGACTCAACTCCTTAAACTGTTCCAGACCTCACGCCAGCCTGCGTGAGCTTAAACGCGTGCCTTTCGGCTACATCATAGTGACTTGGCTGTCTTGCCAAGTCACAACAGAGGTATTGTGTTTAGTTTTGAAGTGAGGGCTGCTATGGGTCGCGGTTCCAGGTGCACTGAAGGCCAGATTTTTTAGCCGTTTCATGACAGAGCTATGGGCAGTCAGATGCAAAATCAATAAAGAAATTTAAACTATGAAAAGCCAAATTTGCGTACTGTTTCAGTCTGCTTAGGACAGCAAATAAACACAGACCGCTTCGAGGCCAACAATGAGTAATACCTTATTCATTCGTGCTATTATAGGCATGCTCGTGTTACAGTGCTTTCTGTTTTATTAAAAAAGACTTTCGTCGTAAGGTTACCATGGTGAGCCGCATTACAGTTCTCAGTTGTTGGCAAGAAACACCAGCTGCGATATACACGACTCTGGGAAGGACTTCGTAGTGCACAACATCATTATTGAGCTACCAGCTGCGCCGGCCGGAGTGGACGAGCGGTTAAAGGCGCTACAGTCTGGAACCGCACGACCGCTATGGCGCAGGTTCGAAACCTGTCTCGGGCATGGATGTGTGTGATGTCCTTAGGTTAGTTAAGTTTAAGTAGTTCTAAGTTCTAGGGGACTGATGACCACAGCAGTTAAGTCCCATAGTGCTCAGAGCCATTTGAACCATTTGAACCACCAGCTGCGAAATATCAAGTTCACATTCCCCTTTGGTAGAGGAGATGTCTTTTATTACGTCTCAGCCATCCGTTTCTTCTTAAGAAGTTAACATAAGCAGACACCGGTGACAATACCGCATAAGAATTCTCGATGAGCGAAAGGATGACGTTCAAAATAAAATGCAGTGTTTGCCACCCATTTGATGTTTGTTGCTTTTAGTTAGAGCCTGTTGTACTCCTACACCCGACTTCTGAACCAAGTCTGTTGAATGCAAAAAGTATACTATGGTTAAATGATCGCTGTTCATCACATATGTCAGTTATCGAGACTTCCTTAATGTAGAAAATGGGCCATGACTGAACGAACGACGCTTCTTGAAACATTAAAATCCTTTGCTGACGTGTTTTCCCCAAAAGCACTCGCTCCACACACAGTGCAAGTGTTCCTTGCTGCCTTTAAGTGGCATCCATCCTTGAGGGATGGTGTAACATGCTTGGTTCAGAGTCTGCAGCGTCTGCTGTGGCTAAAATGCCCCACTCTAGAGTAGCAGTCCCTACTGCAATTTGGACATGTGAAATTTGAGGGACTTCGAACAGAAGCCGCTCTGTCTCTTCGCTTTGTCCTCTTCCTGGTTTGTTCCTGTGTGCGTTCGTTCTCTGAGAGCTTAACGCCGTTGCGCAGTTACTCGCCACTTGACACGGGCATCTGCAGTGCTTTCCCAGCGACTTGGATTGATTCTGGTCTTGGTCGGGTCTCTCTTGCAGACATCTTTGAAACGAAGATGCGGTCGTCCCACTGGCCTCACACCCTCCTGAAGTTCTCCGTACAGCAGTTGTTTCGGTATCCGTTCAGGATCCATGCGCCTGATATGTCCCAACCATCTTAGACGTCGATGACTCGGGAGTGCAAAGACGCTGGTTGTGGTTGCACGATGAAAGACTTCGGTGTTGGGTACTCTATCTCTCCAAGAGATCTGAAGGATCTTCCGGAGACAGCGGAGATGGAAGCTGTTGAGTCGAGGTTCATGCTTAGAAAGAGTTGTCCATGTCTCACAGCTGTAGAGAAGGGTGCTTATAACACAAGCGTTGTAGACTTTTAATTTAGTTTTTGTGGTAAGCAGTCCGTTGTTCCATACTCTGTTTTTCAGTCTAGCCGTGACAGATGATGCCTTTGCGATTCTGTTAGTAAGTTCAGTGTCCATGGACAAGTTGCTACATATTGTGGATCCCAAGTAGGTAAAGTCATCAACTACGTGGAGAGGATTGCCATCAATGCTGATGTCTGGAAGGTTGGTAGTGCTCTGCGCCATGATCTCAGTCTTTTGAAGGCTGATGAGTAGACCAAATTTTTCACAGGCATGTAATAATTTGTTAATTATATACTGCAGCTCATCTTCTGTATTCGCAACTATAGCTGCATCGTCCGCATATAAAAACTCACGGATAACAACTGTAATTACTTTGGTCTTGGCCTTGAGGCGAGCAATGTTGAAAAGATTTTCATCAGACCTCGTATGTAGATACACTCCCTCCTCACAGTCTTCAAAGGCAAATCTGAGCAGAAGGGAAAAGAAAATTCCAAATAATGTAGGAGCTAACACACACCCCTGTTTCACACCGCTATTAACAGGGAATGCTTCTGATGTTTTACCGTTGAAGCAGATTGTTGCTTGTGTTCTCTCATGGAAAGAGACAATTATTTGTCGTAGTTTAGGTGGGCATCCAATCTGCTGCAACAGTTTGAGAAGCCTATTTCTGTTCACTAAATCGAACGCTTTAACAAGGTCAATGAAAGCAATATAAAGTGGCCTCTGCTGCTCACGACATTTCTCTTGTAGCTGTCTTAAGGAGAAGATCATATCTACGGTTGATCGGCCAGGCCTGAAGCCACACTGAGATTCTGGGTAGATTCTGGAAGCTAAGATTTGTAATCGCATTAGGATGACTCTTGCATAAGCTTTCCCGGCTACACTTAGTGAAGAAATCCCTCGGTAATTGTTACAGTCACTTCTGTTCCCTTTCTGTTTATATAGATTAACTATCCTCGAATTCCGCATATTCATCGGGACATAACCTTCTTCCCAGCTGGTTGTGATAAGTGAATATAAATGTTTGAGAAGAACAGACTTGTTATAATAACCTCTGCAGGGATCCTGGGGCCTTTCCATTAGCAAGAGAATCTATTTCTCTACTGAGTTCTTCCATAGTAGGCATTGCATCTAGTTCTTGCTGCCTTTACACCTCTGTTGGAAAAAGAGCAATTAATGTGTTTTCCATTTGCGACTCTATTTTACAACTTAAGTTTTGAGCATGCAAAATCCAGTGCGTAACTTCAGGATAAAATAACTTCTAATTAGAAAATGACAGTTATAAACTCAATTACAGTGCCGCGTTCACCTGGGTGTGCGATGGCTGGCAAAGTTCGCACGTGACGTGTGGCCGGTAGCCAGCTGCCGGGGGCCGCTGTAGGGCAGGCAACTCCAGAGCGTATACACGGTATTGACGTAGCCGCTACCCGTGTGGCGGAATTGTAGTGGAGATTTCTGGTATTACAGGTGGGTTAGAAAGGGAAGGGTATTATTTTTGAGCTCCATCAGACTGACTACTTCCTAGAAAACAGAAACGCGATTAAAAAAAAAAAAAAAGGGATAGAGTAGATCGATCTCGCGGCTTAATGGCTACATTACGCGACGTTTACAATTTTTTTATTTCTTCGTTTTTTATTCGTTATTGTTCGTTGCATTTGGTCGGATCGGACGTCATAGGACACTCCTTAAAGTTTCTCGTTGATCCATTCACTCAGATTTTTCATTAGAGAGAGAGGAGCCAGCCATTTGGCTGAACACGCTGAGCTACCGTGCCGGCACCACTAAACTACGAGCGTTACAGCTTCGTAGCCATTCGAGGAAAGGACACTTCCTCCAGACACTTCCACATTCTACAATGTTGCCAGATCATGCATTTCGAGAGACTTTTAATTCTGAGGGGCGATCGACTTTATTGGCCACCCTAAGTGAACGACTCGAACTTCTCCTCTGCGGGGGCTGGCTGGCGATCAATTTTTTCGTCTAAGAGTGTACTTTAAGTCAATTTCGGTCTGATTTTTACAGAGTCGTTTTATTAGTTATTAAATAAGAATACAGTAAAGTGATAAAAATTAATGTTTCACTTTATCTGACAGCCGTAATTTTTCTTTATTTTGTGCAGGACACATTACGGTAAATAATTCTTATCATAGAGCGCATTTTCTTATGTACTGTAATAATGCACGTAAAAGGCTCTGCAAACACACTGTATGCGTACTGTATATTAGCTGGTGCAATGTTGTGGTGGTTACTCCCTGTAATGCAAACTGGTTAAATTTTTGCAGTTACTGGCGTATCTTGTAATAAGCTTATGTCAAATGCGAAAATAACTGTACATAATAAACTTAGAAGTGAGCCGCGTAAGTAATGAGTGGCATAAGAGTTTTTGTATAAGAGGATGTTCAAAATTTTGTAAGAAAATTGCTTCCCCATTTGCTAACACTTGTAGGGCAATATATGTCACAGTTTTCAGTTGTTTACATTACAGCCAGCCGAAGTGGCCGTGCGGTTAAAG